>NC_091938.1:20432131-20594631 GCF_041260155.1 Ptychodera flava | reverse complement strand
TCTGTTTCAACGGTATTGTTGTCAGCATAGCGGATCAGGATTGTCGCGGGACACGCTCCAGAACACAAGAACGAAGCTTCAATGCCAGTAATTGCGGATCAAGTAGAACCGAACACGGTGAGCTGTACATTGCTTGATAATAACAGTTATACTCATTCAAATGCCGTGGTAAACAGCAACGGGGCTGCCTGATCAGAATTCCAAACACGATTAACGGGCCTATATGGACAGCCGATAATACACTTACGTCGTTATCAATTCGTGTCAGCGCCCACTGACAGTGAGAGCGCGCATCCGCAGTTGACATTTATTTGGCTTCTCGGCGCTGGAATTTTCAGCGTGCGTCCTTAATTCACGCTTGAGAGAAAACTCCAAGACCGTCGATAATTTAAGGTTCTACAAAAAATATGGCAAAAGTAATCAATTTGAGCGGGAGAGCGTTGCTATCGCTACCAGTGGACATTTGCGAACAGAAGTCCCTGCGCTCACTTGACTGTAAACATAACCATATATCGTCCCTGCCCAATAAATTTAGACAGCTCGTGAATTTGAGAATTTTGCTCCTGGGAAGCAACAACTTTTCGGAAATGCCGTCGACCATCGGCAAACTGACCAATCTTGCCGTTCTGGACGTCAGCTACAACCGTCTGACAACGATTCCGGACAGTATCTGCGAGCTTGTCCAGTTGGAATACCTGGACGCCAGTTACAACAAGATCACGTCGTTGCCGAGGCAGTTTGGCTGGAAGTTGAGACACCTGAAGAAGCTGTTTCTGTACGGCAACCCGCTGGAGGACCCACCGCTCGAGGTGTGCAACAATGGCATGAGGGCGATACGACAGTACGAGAAGACGACCCAGGGAGTTGAATTTTTGAAAGAATCGGTCGCCATCATCGGCGACTGTGTCATAAACAATTTCAACAAAGGGACGCTTCTCGGAAACGTCAGGACAACGGTGCTGAAACGGGGGAACATAAAGAGTATCCGAAAACACGTGACTAAACATGCCGATCTTCAAGGTGTGCAGACTTTGATCATACACGGTGGAACGCAGGACTGCGGGGAAGGAAAGATGAGCGTCATCAAAGAGTCTGCATCGGAGTTACGCGAGACTATACGAGACTTGCGAAACAAGTACAACCATCTCACGATAATTGTCTCTGCCGTGGTACCGCGCAACGACTACTATTTCAACGACTGTCGAGTCATGAACGATCTTTTCAGACAAGTGTGCAAGGAGGAAAGCTGTGGGTTTGTCGACCACGAGGGGGCGTTCATGAGGAAAACCGGGACGCTGGACTCCCACTTGTACACACGGGACGGAGTTCACCTCAACAGCCGCGGGACACTGCGTCTGGCGACAAGCCTGAATAAAGTGGTACCTATCTTGAAAAATCACGACCAAAATAGAGTGAAATCGGCAAAACTGACGTCATCGTAAGAAAGTATGACCTAATTCTGTTTTTTTTAGAAAGAACAATAAGTACAGGGCTCTTTAATAGGTCAACAGTACAGACAAACAATTTCCAATCTCCACAAAATAACGAGCGACACTTGACTTGTACTGAACGGTTGGTGTCAACAGAATCGACACATCATCCCGCCAAGATTTAAATACATTTTGTGCAACATAATTATAGAAACCTGAAACGTATAGAGTGTTAAAAGAAGATTTTAAATGGGCATATTAATATGTATGTATTTTTACAAATGCATACAGCACTTCACTTATTAAGTCTATTTTTAATAGCCATAGTCGTAAACCACGTGCCTCTTTACGGCAACAGCTTAGCGCTACCCGTTGCGTAGGTCAGCGGAGCGGAAATTATGCCCTGGCTCGCGAGAATGATTTTAGCTTTTGTCTTTAACGAACAATTTCTATCTGTTACCTTACATGATATTATTGAACAAACCAGATGGCCGTGATTACGACAACCGTTCGGTTACTTGAAGACAGCCTAGCAACGCCGTGTTTCTCCTTGGACGTCTGACTCCTGTGTTACACTATAATGCACCACAGTAATTCTTATCATCACGAGGATTTTAAAGTTGACAATATCGAGTAGCGGTTGCTAGTATTGTCACCACAGCCATATCGGTTAGGGCCGCTGTAAAGCCCTGACGTCGATTTCCATGGATACCGGGAATAAATTTGAGAAACGCTGTACTTATATTTCGAAAAGTAATTCAGTATGGGGGTTTATTATGGGGTGTTGGGCTCAGTGCTGACGGCAATGTTTGCAGCACTGTTGAAGATATTTACTGACACAGCTTTCTTCAATAAAGGTGGAGGCTGTTGCAAATAATATCAGAAGGCGTGCGTGACGTGACGAGAATAACGTGAATGCATGAGATCATCGGATGGAAACAGAGTGACCTAAATTCAAGCAGGTTGATTTTTCATGGAAAATATATTGTTAAATATTTTTTATGTTTACCGACTTTCTACCTTACATGAAACTAGTGCGTCTTGATCTGTATATTGGTGTTTTCTGTCCGGCTCTAGTCAGAAACGAAAATCCAAAAATGGACATTGACACTCTTTTCGACACAAGTACAACTTGAATGTATATGAGAGATAATCTTTGTGCGTTTTGTAACTATTTTACACCTGTATGACACAGATCTAGCTACCGTTGTTGCTCACATGCTGCCGATAATCCTTGTTTAAGCGACCTCGGAAAATTGACTTTTATTTAGGCACAAAGGAGTAAAGTGATTGTTTATACCTACCTCGGGAAAGAGATTGTGTAACGGTGTTTTCCCGAAGGTCTGTTTTCGCTATTCATGAGGGCGTGTGGTTAGGTCTAAACATGGCTTTCTCGCTGTTCACCACAGCCCGCAGGATTTTTCCATCTTGGGATGTATAGTCACACACACACAAACCATGATTCCATTTAACTTGAGTGTTCTTTGGAAACGCTCCATTTACTCGTGAAAATATCCCCAGAGAATTTTTTTCTGTAATGGGCTTTGATTGAAGATGAATCGTTCAACAGGTGGTTTTAAATCCATTAAGCTAAGGCTCTTATACGCCTTAACTCTTAGAAATCACCACCTATAGTATGCGCCTTGGGGACAGATATCCTGACTCAAATTTTTACAATGGCTCTCTGGTCTACCATGTGTGTGGGCTCATTTTAAAGCTCTTGGGGTAAGAACACACTTAACAGTGTTCTACGTCCGTCTCATTTTTTTTAAATCGAAAATTTAAAATTCCCCATAAAGCTAACGCAGGGATGGCGGCCATTTTGAATTTCAAGAGTCGGTATAAAACGTTCGGTAATTTCTCTCGTTCAAAATTTTGCACTGTGACCCCTGATTTTTATTCTTGATTACGAAAAGTTGACGAACGTTTGGACTTAAATGTAATTCTTTCGCTTTCAAGGCGCGTACTACCTAACAGGGGCGCCCAGCTTTGCTGACGGGGAAACAGTTTACACGCGGGAAAAACATTGTTATAAATATGTGCCCGTTCAAAGCTACGAAAGGGGGTTGCCATTTTGTTAGCTTGGGATTTGTTAAGGGGCAAGAAATGAAGCCATTGACTGGTAAGCCTAGAATAAATTTGATGTTGTCAATTCTCGCAAGACGAAACATGATTCTGTAAATAAATTTTGTTTATCTGTTTGTTTGTTTGTTTGTTCGTTCGTTAACAACAGTTCATTGATTAGCAGGAGCCAATCATTTAATGTAATCACAGACAGTAGAGGGGGCTTCTACTGTCTATGACGTAATAAAATTGTTGTGAAAATTTGCCAGTTCGAAAACTACAAAGTAAAAATCCTCAATTTCGCTAGTCGCTTGTACCTTTGGGCGGGAAAATCCGACGAACAGTGTTTATTCACTCTGACCTCAATGGTACAAGCATTGTTTGCATTGACTGTATGTACGCCTGCCTGACAAAGGCAATGATTGTTACATGAAGATTTATCAATAGGACTACGTCAGGGCGTGTGGTATCCGTCCTTGTATGTTTTGTCCAAAATAAGAGCGCATTAAAACGCGGCTACGTTGTCAGTATGCACTGTAGTGTTATCTGTTGGCGATATTTTCGTTCTACCGTTTTTCTTTCAAAGCAATTTCACAATCGCCCATGGCAACGTGTTCAATCATCCCATCCGCGCGTCACTATGACTCACGTTCAATTAATGATCGAACTATACATATCCTGACAATACTATAACATTCGCCATTGAAGTAGGATAATCGTTATAAAGGCACTACTGATGAGAACTTTGTGAGAAATATGTACAAACATAATAAAAACTTGCATGCAATAAAAATTGGTCATACATGGTTAGCGACGTTACTTGCAAGCTGAAAACGAGATCTCTATAGTACGTTTTTATATTTTGAAAAATACAATCTGAAGCTTGCGCTTTCACTGGGAAACCAAAATATGGAGTCCTTTACGTCATATTTCCTTCAGTGTTGGTAAAAAAAGTTGTGACTATAATGAAGTCAATTTGTCTAGCAGGATGTAACATTGTTAATACTGCTTTGCTTTCCCGTGTGTCTAAATAGACCGGTGTAAATGTTTAATGTCGGGTCTTTCACACCGGAAATTATGGTTCCGTAGCAAATGAAATTTTCTGACTAGGTTTGCCTCGATGTCACCGGTTTAATACACTTAATTTACCTGTCTTACATCTTTAAAGGTTGATGACCGGACCTGATAATCACATAGTAGTGCATGTCAGAGACTGCGCAGCAGATGTTATATGGCGTACCCGTGTTGCTTTCAAGCTTTATGAGTGGAAGGAACTTACTATAGTATTCTACATACGTCAGCATGAGAATTGGTCGCACTCAGTTGCGTGCTAGACGCGTTCCCATGACAACAGTGGTGTTTTCCATGTCTAATGGGTGACGTACGAAATGAATTAGTGTCTGGGTAGTGGACAGAAAGTTGCAGAACCATAGACAGAGAGAGCTCTACTGTCTGTGGGTGAATAGTTTTGAATACTCACACCATTGCTCCAACAATCTGTTACAATTACCGGTCCTATAGATATATTCTACCGCTGACATTGGACTACTTACAGTGCTGGCGGCACAGTAGAGTTGGCAGATGGTTTCAGTAAAGCATTACCGAGAAACAAACGGCGTTACACATTATCCGACCCAGGCATTACGTGTGCACCGGGTGGCTGGAAACAGGTACTACATAGAGGCAGTTGGTAAGGGGAGAACCATTTGATTTCTGGGGGGGTATGGAGGCAATGGGTATGGGAGCAAATTTTTTTTTTCTGTCAGAGTGACAGCAATTTTTTTTTCTACTGTCTGACCTGCATCAATTTTTTTTTTTCAAATGGAGTAGCAGTGCAAATTTTTTTTTATTGGTCATCAAGTTTGTAATGCGTTGTATATAAGGGAGCTGTCATTATTTATGGCCTGAAACTCTAAAATTTCAAGTGACCCCCCCTCCTCGCCAACCCTGATGAATTTGAGTAACCTCCCTCTCTAACTCTGAAATTTTGACTGACCCCCCCCCACTTAGAAAAGTTAAATACCAATACATGTAATTGTAAAATTTACAAAATACAGCAACAGTAAAGACCTTTCAAATCCTAATGTACCCTGCTACACTATCATCAGTTATCTCATGATGGTTCAAAAAAGGTGAACACATCAAAATGAAATTCAAAGTCAAAATAAAATAAAGATATAAAAGCTCACGCAGTATCTAACAATATAGTATATTGTTTGGTTTGGATGGGTATTATGACAGGGTTTTCACTAGGATATCTGACCGGGCAGAATTTGAAAGTACAGGGGGAGAACATGCGAGAGGCTTAGGGGAGAGTGTCACAGGGGCTTTCCCCTATCTTGCATGGAAATTTTTAAGATATTGATGTGTGCAATGGTACAGTCTGGTGCAATCGGAGAGGTGTTTTTTAATTTTGTTACTAAGTGAAACTGTTAGAATACCCCAAGGGGGAGAGCACGAGAGGGGGGTTCCCCCTCTCGTATTGGAAATTTTGAGAAATTTATGTGTTTAATGGTGCAATCTGAGAGGAGTTTCAGTTTATTTTGCACTTGGTAAAACTCTTTGAAAATGACATTGAACACTGATATTTTTACATTGTCATCGTCATTCTTGTGCCAGATTAGTTATTGAGAAAGTTCGCCACTATTGACGGACTCTATAGTGAGCGATCCGGCGTCTGGTGTCATATTATGATTAACATGACCAAGCATAGATGTAAGTTCTCAGGGAAGATGTTATCTTTTGTGGTCAGAGAAACAAGGCTCACACATTGTATTTCATTATATTTGTTGTTCCTCAATTTTTCATTGTCAAGGTACATCTTTCTAACATATTTATATTGAGAGAATAATATATTGGTTTTAACACTAGTTATTGACTCCTGTCTTGTGTTTTGAATTTTCACAATTTACAGAAGTCAAATGGTCCCCTTTAGATAGTGCCTATAATGCCATTGAGATATTGCAACAGAAGTCCTGAAATATGACTTCTTGGGTCAGAGAAGGGAAGGAAAACATTGAGTGTACTGAGGTGTAAAGTAGACCTATGTAGTGTATGCTTATATCGTAAGTGCTAGGAAAAAAACAACATAAGAATTGCTTGTGGTAAAAACATATGCGCCGCCTATGGCGGCGCGCCGGCAAAGAATACATGAGAATATGGTTTCCAAATTTTGCTAATTTCTGGTGCATTGTGACAATTTTTTTTTTCACTTCTGTATGTTATGACAATTTATTTTTTCTCAGGCCATGACAGGATCAATTTTTTTTTTCTTCTATCACACCTTGCAACAAATTTTTTTTTCTCAAAATCCTCCATATCCCCCCCCCCGAAATCAAATGGTTCTCCCCTAACACACACGTATCAATAATCTGGTACATAAAACATAGGGCCATAGTCCCTGAAGCTACTATAGACATGGATACAAAATTAAGTATTTCCTGACTGTATGAAATTATCTCACTAAGGTCATCCTAGGGACCTGTAAACCAAATATTAAAGCTGTCTGACCAGCGGATTGAAAAAACAAGCGACTCAACAGTTGACAGAGCTCTGCTGTGTTATGTAGAGAATAACCTTTTGTGACACATGTATTGATGAAGAAGGTGGATATCTTTGATAGCTCATTTCAGGATGGCCTGACCAAAAAATGGAGAAAAAAATTCGTGAAAATACAGATTTGCATATTTCATCACAATTTTTACAAATCTACGCTGGGTTATCCCTAGGGACCTGTATACCAAATAACGAAGCTGTCTGATCAATGGTTATGAAGAAAAAGATTTTTTACCAAAAACGCCTTTTTGGTGCTAATTTGCATATTTTCAACAATATCAAAAATCAATAAAAGAATTTCTCAAAATCATATATTTTATCCACACAAAAAATATCAAATCAGTAAGTACTGGGAGGTGTTCTGAAAACACTTATTCCTACTTCACATCGTAATGAATAATCCATTCTAGAATTTAATGATATTGTATCTCTGAGACTCTCATATAAAGGACTTATTGGTATGTTTGATTTTACTGTATAAGGTTTGATCATGGAGGTGATTTTCTCCTACCTTCATGATTTGATAGAACTGTACTCACATTTCTACAAGTGTTGTAAGCATTATTGAAGACCTCAATAAAAAATTCATAAAATATAAAAAAAAAAAAAAAAGTACTGCAGTTCTCAAGATATTTAAGTGGACAGACGCCTCACAAACGGACATACATACATACTACATACATACATACATACTCAGTGCACGCCGGACAGATACCCATCCCTATAGCTTCTATAGACTATATTAGTCTATAGTAGCTAATAAACGAGAGTTAATTACATTCTAATTAAAGTAAACAAGACTTGCTTAAATCAAGATTTTCGTCATAAAAAACAGCATGTCTGTCAGGTTATAAAGAATCTTAAGCTGGTTATCTTTTTATCAGTATTTTCATCCTATTAACCAAGCACATTTTAACTTTCAAATTAACATTGTAAGTAAGTTCTGTTGAATAAGTTGAGACTGTACATACTCAGAGAAAGCACACTGAAGAGACAAATGTTTGAAACTTAAGAAGTTCAAGGTCATCAAAAGCATCATGTAACACTTTCATTGCACTATTTACACAGATTGCGTAATTGCTATAAATAGCACATGAGGAATCTTACAGCCCAGCTTTACCATAAAAACCCTATCACTTTGACCACTCTTTTAATTTTATTTTATCCTTACCAAGCCAACCATAAATGGAAATTAGAACTTTCTCTATCTCTATTTATTTGACCACCCTATCATGACAAACTATTTTGAGCAATTTCTCTTAGATAACATACATGGCACAATAAATGAACGGTTCAGAATATGTCAAAGTTGGGATTCAGGAAAGTTGCCTTTACATGTTTTAATCCTTCAAGGTGGTAAGCATTTCACTATGAACTGTCAAAAAATTTGAACTTTTCTGATAATTCTACACTAAAATTATTTTGGCTTTGATGATTTCCTAATTAATTCAATTATTTAAAATCATATTAATTATTTTTTTCTGGGTGAATTGATACGGTTTATACAGTACAAGAATTAATACAATGTACGTCAAATTTTGATCAAAAATAACAAAAAAATTCCTTAAAAATACACATTTGCATATTTCATCACAATTGAACAAATCTAAGCTGGGTTGTCCCAGGGACTTGTATACCAAATAACAAAGCTGTCTGACCAGCGGTTATGAAGAAGAAGATTTTTTACCAAAAACACCTTTTTTGGCATTAATTTGCCTATTTTCAATAATATCAAAAAATTAAAAAAAATAGTTTCTCAAAATCATATTTTTCATCTACACAACAAATATCAAATCAGTAAGTACTGCGGTTCTCAAGATATTTGAGTGGACGGACGCCTCACAAACGGACATACATACATACATACATACATACATACATACATACATACATACATACATACATACATACATACATACATACATACATACATACATACATACATACATACATACATACATACAGACAGACAGACAGACAGACAGACAGACATACAGACTGACGACGGACGCCGGACGGATACCCATCCCAATAGCTTCTATAGACTATAGTCTATAGTAGCTGAAAATCTGAAATTCTAAATTTGCCTTCAGTTACGAACAGGCTGCGCCAAGTCTTGTTCACAAGTTTTTCAACAAATTTATGACTCGTCACACACTCCCAGCCTTCCAGTGCATATAAATAAAGGTCAGATAAAATGTACTCGCAGTGTTTGAAATCAAATATTTGTGGCTGAATGCAACGAACCAACTAGCGTTCTGACAAGCAGCTGACTAAACACAGTCAATGATTGTGCAAAATTTTATTCAAAGGCAAATATTAAGAATACAATTTAAGTTTCCCATAAGTTAAGAAATTTTTCTTCCTAATCTTATTTCTGGCTCAAGAACTATAAAAAATCGTTTTGTGACATACTTCAGATTCGTTTCATCGTGTATGGATCCATCAAAACCCGTGTCATATACCGCGAGACTGGTTCGAAAAGTCACGTGACCGTGGATTCACTTAAATGGCACACCATTAGCAAAACCACCCGTAAAAGTTCAATATTGCACTCAGGTGTCGCCATAGGATCTCTTTCTTTCGCTTCGTCTGACAACATTGAATAACTCCATTCTGCAGTGTCGGCGATAGAGGGCGGCGGACTCGTCAGTTTCTTTAGCGTCGCTTTCAGGTTTTGGGGGATATTTGAATTTTCGTCCATTGAATCCAACTCCTGTTCTGCTACTTTATTCAACTTTAAAGGAAAGGATTAAAAATGTGAATTATTTGTTATGCTGACAAAATAAAATTGCGCATCTTTACACTGTAAAATCGAATATTCTGCTCTACATACTGACAAAACTAACGTTTCTATATTAGGGATATACACTTGCTATAGGCAAAAAAAATACTTCTACAAAATACATTCGACAACACTACTTCGCCCTCCTCCATCCATGAATACTTACTGATTTTTCAAGTTCAGCTAGTTGACTTCCATCGCTCTCACTTAGGACTTGACACTGGTGATCGGAAAGTTCTACAAGAGGAAAATAAAGTCATAAGTGTCTTGTTGTTCACACTAGCAGCCATCTCTCACCAGATTTCATGAAAAGACAACACTGAGTTATCAGAAAACTTGAAGTAATGGTAAGTTCTCTTAATAGTCTGTCTGTCTGTCTCTTTGTTTGTTTTGTCTTTTTTATATCTAACTCTATAACTAAACATTTCTTCGGATTCAAGCACAGCCCTTGTTACCTTAACCTAAACTTTGCCATAGAGGGCGCTGTTTGCTGCTGACAGTTGCTTGCGCTTGCACGACAGGGAAATAAAATTACTTTCTTTCGTCCGTTTGTGTTGTTGTTTTATCGTCTTCTTTATTCTTTCACTTGGTACTGCATTCCTGCGTAGTTTCTTTCTCTCTCTAACCTTAACCTTAACCTAAACTTTGCCATAGATCTGAATGTCTCAACGATCGACCAATAACATGGCCCTCAGGGTCTACCCAGTCTCCGATGATTTTGTACATAGAACACAGAGAATAGGACAGACAGACCCGGAGGGACAGAGACAGGGGAAAAAGACAGGGATACAATGGGATACCAACAGGTTGGTGTAACGAGGATGGTGGGTGCAGATGTACCTGATAGGGCTTCCAACAGTACACGGGTCGATTCAAGCATTCCAACACTCAGAGACTCGTCAGCCAACAAGGCGTCTTCCTGAAAATAAAAACAAGGCCGAGTTCACGTTGATACTACTACACACATTTTACTGCTTTGAACATGCTGTTCTGCAACCCTGCGCAAGTTTACGTGAAGGCCAATGTTACCAACTGAAACAAAATTTGTTCGCACAAACACATAGCGTGTTTCTTTGCAATGCACTCATGAATTTGTTTGTAACTAGTCTCAAAAATCAAAGCTAATTTTATCTTTTAAAATGGTTTTATCTTTAACAAACATGGGAATGTTTAAAAATGTTTGACATAAGAACTTTGAAATAATTGTGATTTTTTTTTCATATTTTTACTTACTGTTATTGAGAAGCCGATGTGACTAAGTACATTCTTCCATTCAACTGGCCAGTACTCAAATTTTTCATCGATGTTCTTGACATCTATCGGTTTGCGGTCGTCCTCGCCATCTGAAGTGTCTGTAACCCTGGATATCTTATGAAACACAATCAGGAGAAAAGCCATGCAAGTAGTTACTCTTTACATATACGGTGAAATTTTTCTTGCTCCAAGAGCTTTAACATGAGCCATATATATATATATATATATATATATATATATATATATATATATATATATATATATATATATATATATATATATATATATATATATATATATATAAAAGTAGATCAGAAAAGTAGTGTAAAGATTTGATAGTCCCAATAGTATCCTCGAGGCGCATTCTACCTTAATAATTGGAAGACAAATACCGCAGCAAAGTACTGTCGAGAGAAACATTGTCACGTGACAGAACCTACCACTTCTAGCAGTGGCTGGATGCAACACGGCGAGGCGATTACTTCGCGATAAAGTTGAAGCAATCGCTGCTTGTTGTCGGATGACAGTGAAGTGAAAGTGATCGCCGCCGAGGGGAAGTTGAAATCTCCGTCTGAAGGAAAACAGACAGGTCAGAGGTCACATAAACCGTGAAGAAAGCTGAGATTTTTTATATAGTTTCAACATCCATGCTCAAGTAGATCACGTCGGTAACTGTCGATGACGTAATGATATTTCTAACATGACAGATAATATAACATTATACACCTGACTGTGTGGTATCTACGTTCCGCGACGGGAAAATACTAGTAAACAACACTGGTTTTGTTCATATTTCGAGTGCTAACATATACACACACCTGGAGAGGTACATGGTCCTTTGTCGAATTCGGTTCGGCGCAACGCTGGGCTGCCAAACGTCATCAGAGCGAGAGCTCCATTAACGCCGACGTCAAGCTCGCAAACCTTATACGCAATGGTGGTGAACTTCGGTAGAGTTACAAAATGTGTTTGGTTACTCTCCTCAGCCTGAGAAACGCTGGCCTCCATAGATGCCTACAAACAATTGAGGAATTCGGTTAGTCGCAATGTCACTTTTAACGCGCTAATTGAGTGTCCAAGGGATGTATGTGGATGGGAATCTACCGCTAAAAATACGAATACTGAACTAGAAAGTGCTCTCTACGTTCTGAAAGCGCCCTCTACGTTCTGGTGCGCAAAAGCGACATTTAATTTATTTCTGGGGTCATTGGACATTTATTTTATACCGGCGTCCAACACTTTTAACGCAAAATCATGATACCAAAGCTACTCCAATCAGCTACCGTAGGCGTATAAGGCATGTCCAAATGTATATGTCTTTCATGTTCCTGGTAATTTGGTACAATGTGAGGTTTTCAGGCTAGGGAAATGTCAGTAGTTCAAAACTTTCACTTTTATATCCAAGAATTAATTATGTCTTTCTCATTGGTTGCTCCATTTTCAAAACCTTCTCTCTGTCGCACTACATTATTTTCCCTATTCTACTGTCACAGTTGCGCTGGCGCACTCAAACTGTACGCATCGATACAGCACGTCTGCATAGCCCCTAAAAGGTATGAGAGGTGGTCGCAAGTCTGTATATTTCCGTTATATTATCTACAGAATATCCTCTTAAGGAAGTATGCACCTCGATATCAAAAGTTTTAAACATTTGCTCAAACTTTCCCCTGGAAAACTTTCAACAAATCTCTTTCAAAATCAAGAAGACTTAAAATTCAAAATGGCCGCCATCCCCGTGTTTTAACTCTGCAGAGAAAAATTAAGTTTTCCGTTTCACAAAAATAAGGTGGTAAAAACTTCAGTTAATCCATGGGTTTCAAAATGAGCCACATATGTGGTTAGCCAAAATAAGCATTGTTAAAATTTGATAGCCTGAATATCTTTCCCCGAGGCGCGTTCTACCTTAATTAAATCTTCGGAAATTCAAAATTTCCGACGAACAGTGCGACCGTTTGATGAGTATACACCCGTGCGTATTTGTAGAATGGATGAAAAAAATATCGACCACCATAGTACCATAGTACGCGCGTGCGCGCATGCGCGTTCTTAATTCCGGGACATCTGATCAAAAGGGTAACATGTCGTTTGAAAAGGAAATGCCAGGACTAGAAATTTGGAAACATTCAGAATATTTTTTACATTTTAGTAAATCCAAAGGACAGCTCACCACATAAGGTATTGCAGCGGATAGTGTCGCCTCTGTAGCCGAAGATTTCTTGGTCATTACTCGGATTGTCGACTCTCTGGACGTGTAAAATCGGCCGACAATAACGCACAGTCGTTGTTTTCTCGCATCTCCCATCGACTTCACCAGCATATTATCCTTATTCAAGTATCTGAACAACAAATAACTAATGTGAGTTTCCAGAATGTAGACAGTCGGACAGTATATTGCAAGCACAAAGACAGCTTCAAAAACTGATAATCAAGACTGCGCCTATGAAGACAGATGAATTGTGTGTTTCAGTGAATCTGTCTCTAAAATTTGTTTTCGAATGCACCTTAAAAGTTTTTGGTCAAAATGTTCGAAAGATACTCTGTAAGTCTCTCTTCTCTTTAGACAGACATGTAGCAAGCGTAATGTATTGTTATGTCAAGACCCTCTGATGGCGTGACCTGATTTGAAACTATGCGATTTCCACGTTTGTAAACTGCCATGGCGGGAAAGGTTAATAAACGTCAAGGTCTTTAACCGCCCATTACATAACCAAAAAAAGATCGTGTTGTTGGGAAGACTTGGAAAATTGTAAAACAAAAGATGTTATTTACCTATCCTGTAGAATATATAAAACACCTTTTATCTGTTTATTATAAATATCAACACTATGGGAACTTTGTCGTCACGAACGCGCATGTATCATTTTCTCATTAGCGAACACTGTCTTTCCACAAAAACGTTTGGTTGACACGATGCAAGCCAAATAAAGAGTTTGCACAGTTTTTAACAGTCTATCCTCTCCGATGTGAATTTCTACAATGCTTTTTCTTCACTTTTAGGTGAGTTGTCGGTGTAAAATACAAAGGAAAAAAAATACATCAAAAATAACATAAAAAGTAAACAAAGACTGAAGATTAGAATTAACCCTATACTTTCAGAATGTTTGGACTGAGCCCTGCGGAAGCCAAACAAAGTCTAACTACCCTGCCTGCAATATTTGAAGACCGGGCCACTGACACAAAATTAGAACGTGTTTAATTTAAAGGCCACAAACATAATATGATTCTAATGTGTGTGATTAAAATAGATTGTTATGTATGCCGCCGCTGCTCAAAAGCTGGTTGACAAAAGGCGGCGCAAGTTACCTCCATGTTTTACACATTGTATTGTAATGAGGGTACACCGTAGGCTGATCGCTCCCACAATGGCTTGCCTTGGGGGTTGATATTTGTCAGATTTTCACGTCTATGTCGCACGAGCGTGTTAAGTTATACCTTCGTTCTAAAAGAACCTTTGTCCTTCAGTTTCATATGCTTTTGTTTATCTTGGTGTCAATTTTGTTTTGTTTTGTTGGCTGGCGTTCCGATTATGGAATGTCACTTCTATTATTGTCAGTACTTGTGTGTACGTTCGCCTACCTTCGTCAGACCAAACGGTTTACAAACAGGACGTGATTAGTTGCATTTTGCAGAGCAAAAAAAAAAAAAAACAGAGAAAAAATACGAGAAAACATACAGAATGTGAAATTTGAAGTTATTTGGACAGGCAAACAACAAAGCGAGGGTAATGTAGATACAGGGTAAAATAGACGAAGCTAGCCATGTTGTTATATATTTGGTTAAGTACTTACACGGTTTTCAGGTACTCGGCGAGGAGCGGCACGTCTACGTCGGAGCGAAAGATGGTGCCCAGGTTGACCTGCACGTCAATGCTATCACTCCCTTGCACGTTCAGGCGAAGAACGGTGACAATTCTGCAGCCAAGCTTGCCCCTGGCCATCAGACTCATCGAATTGTGGAACTCCACCAGCTTCCGTGAAATGATCGGCAGCCCGTGATGACGCTCCCGGCCACTCTTCTCCAGCACCTCGTGAAGTTTGAACGGCTGCGGCGTATACATGGGCGACTGCCAGGGCCACTTTGGTAAATGTTGGATGACCAGAGACAGCGGCTTGCAGTGTATCGACGCTTCCAGAGACGGTGAGGGAATGAGACTTCCCTTGCCGACGATCTCGACGAAATTTTCAGCAGCTACCTCAAACATTTTCAACGGATTTGTAATAGTCGCGTCATGCCACACACTGTCACTCAATAATGTTACCCTCTACCAGGAACATTGCACCCATACAATTAGAGAGGGCGCCAGTCTCAGTAATTGAAACTTCCCTGTGATTTATGCTCAAACAATTGCGTATTACGATAAATGACTCATACAGCGATGAATATTAATGTCCATTAAACGCTACTGATAAATTAAGTTGTGCGTGAGTTGCCAATGGTACCTTTGCCATACAATGACAATGATGATAATGGTGGTGGTGATGATGATGATGACGACGACGATAATAATGAGCCTTTCTCAAACGTACATACATACATACATACATACATACATACATACATACATACATACATACATACATACATACATACATACATACATACATACATACATACATACATACATACCGCCCACACATAGATATTAACACAAATATTCGTATTAACACACACAAACCCACACGCACATACTAGTCTGTTTCACGGCCATTTCTCCGCTGTGAAATCAAGTTATTGCACTCACTGAATGATTTTCCGACTGAGGCGATACTGAGAGTTCGCTGGCTGCACAAACTACATTCGACTCGATCACAGCCAATCAATCAATCAATCAATCGATCATATGGATTCCTATAACTCCAAAACGCAGTAATGTTCAATGGCGCTTGACAGAGTTAGATTAGAGCAGTTTAGTATTGCTCTACTGAACAGATGAGTTTTGATATTCATCTTAAAAGTATCAAGACTGGGCGACTTGCGTACTTCTTGTGGGGCACTGTTCCAGATTAGAAGGCAGTGCATAACAAATAACGATCGCCTAACGTTTCCCTGCTACTCCGTTGTACATCAAGTATAAAACTGTCATTAGATCGGAGAAGTCTGGATGAATCTCTGAGATGGATTAGGTTTGATATGCCGGGAGGAGCATTGTTGTTCAGAGCTTTATAGGTGATGAAGAGGATCTTATACTGGATTCTATGGGGGTGATATGGTCAGACTTCAAAGAGCCAGACACGACTATGGCTGTAGGATTCTAAGCAAGCCGAACTGAGGAGGTAGAAAGGATGCTGATGATAAATAAGACAGGCGTGAATCGTCGCAGCATGCAAAGGACAGGGTTTTGACATTATATGCCCAATGACGGAGCAAAGCTACGTAGAGATTGTCGGTCGGAGTCTGTTGATCAGACTTCTGTGGAGGAACGGCACAATTTTCAAAAGGTAATCGACGAGATATTGCCGAGGGGGTGCAACAAAATGCATGGACGAAAACGAACACGTTGATATGTAAGTTGAAAACAATTAGACATTTGAAAAAATATGAGAAATAAAGATTTTATTCTATAACAAAGAAAATGCATCTGACACTAAAACTCATCAAATTCATTTTGCATAATATCATATGTTAATAACAAGATAAAGGTCCGGACTGATAATTCAGCAACATACGTGAGGGAAGAGGACTGTGTCAATAATTATTTTAAAATAACATCAGGAATGTTTGGAATTCTGCTCATTATAATAATTTTTTGTGTCCTCACATTTCAAGACTTTTCAGGGAAATTCAGCGATTACACATTCGAAAGAGTCTTCAAATCTGTTTTCCTGGATGAATCGTTCTCTATGGCATTAAGTTTCCCGGAATGTTGACTCCGCATTCATAGGACCGCGCCGGGTACTTGCCAGTCCATGCCGTTCCAACTCCGCCTCCGATGAAACCAAACTCCGGGGACTCGCCCCATTCAGCGCGGTGATAACCTGGAAAAATGTCAAAATGCGGGTATATTACAAAGGGAGACAGACTTGTCAAGCAAGTCTTCATAAAGTTAACACATGGCGGCCATTTCAAATTTCAAATATTGGTAACTATTAAGAAATTTACTTCTCCAGTACCAATCTGACAAAATCTTTGCACGGTGAGACCTCCTGATTTTTTAATGTTGATTTGTTGAGAAGAATGGTTGAACGTTTCGCTGAGAGAAGTTTGAGCAAAAGTTTAACTCTTTCACTTTCGAGGCGCGTGGTACCTTAACATACATAGTCGTGTACATCCTTTGAGTTTCATTTAAGTGTAACTGAAATGTTAAACCAAGGTGTATATTTATTGAATATGAAGTAACAAAGCCATGCACGGACTATTGGAAAGTTGTCAAAACCTCCCCGGGAAAATCCCAACCTTTGACGTACCTGGTACCAGAGGAGCGTTGAAGATGTTACCGCTGTGGCTTTCAACGTTGAGTTCGTTCGGGGCACCGACAAACTCGCAATGATCCTTGCCGCTGCCGCTCTGGTCAGCCACGTTGCTGAGGAGAATAAAATTTTACAGCAATTTCAAAAGCTTGCTTGTGTAACACCTTTTCCAGATTTAATAGGGAAACGATACCATTGCAACATCCACTGCTTATATAGAGGCATAGTGATGCACACGGAGAATTGTCATAGTTCTAGCTGCGTGCACACCTTCGGAACAGCGCCATCACGCTCTCTACCCATTTTCCTATGAGTTGAATACGTTGTTTCCATGCCTGTTTTCTTCTGCGATCAGCAGTCACTCATCAATAATTAAAAAGTTAAACTCTGAAATAATTTTCCACTGTAATCATAATTGATTGATGGATAGACGGGATTAGCCTGTCTCTGGTAGCAAACAGTAATTAACCCTTTGAGCGCTTTATTTTTTTTCCCCGCCAAAATTTTAGTGCAGTATTTTACCAATTTTTATGAATTTTTCTGTACTTTGTTATAATTTTGGACAAAATGGACATCACATTTCATTGGCTACAGTTTTTTTTTCTCAAAATTTCGGCATCTGAGAAAAATTGAGTGCGGTTTATTTTACAAAGGGGACAAAAATAGACTTTGGCGCTAAAAGGGTTAATGTCCCTGAACGAGGACATCAACAATATGCTTTTCAATCTATGGGAAGGCTGTTGCTCCTTATTTAGAATAACATCTCCGTCATCTGTACTCACAGAAACTCTTCCTCGAGATCGTCTGCCAGAAGAATCTTATACTTTGTGCTGGTGCATAGAACCACACCTACGTATCTGCCCACGTCATATGATGTCCTCTTGACGTATTGGTCGCCATGGCAATCAGTCCAGCTGTCATCGTAGTGGAATGCAAATCGCGTCCAAAAACTCTGGCTCACTTCTCCCGCTGTCGACGAAAACAATGGAACACAGTTTTGCTTGTTGTCTGTCTGTCTCTTACCGTTTGATTGCCTGCTCTTTCATTTATAATCGGTTTGTGAACAACACGTCTTAGCCCTTCTCCGTCATGTGAACGACCATCAACTGGATGAGTGTGGATTTTTTGCGAATTTTTCATTGATTTTCTTCACTTAAAGCTTCGGCTTTGGTGATCCAATACAAATGTATTCTAAAAAGGCTTCTTCTAAGGCTTCTCATGATTGTGCAAGATTTTTCTCTGGGAATACTTCAAATAAATTTGCATTTTTTCTGAGGAATGTTTTGTCTAGACATGGTACATATCTCAAAAATTACCAGGATTTAAGACCATGTTGGGGTAATGAGAGTGACATCTTTACCTTCGGGTACTGATGGTGACTGGGCTAATAAACCGACCGACAGGGACCACTCATCGGCTTTGTAAGTCCCAGTAAATGACGTCACCGGTCCAAATCGTCCATCGATGTACAGCAGCAAGCCGGCCGTGTTGCCGCCTCCGTTATCGTTGCCGTAGCCGTACGGCGTTTCGGTGCTGTAGGGTAGACGCTCCACCGTGCGAATGGCGCCCCCTCGAGCCACTACATCGGTGTCCGAAATGTGGTAGGCTATCTGGAAGCATGGAAAGCATATAAATTGTTATGCAAGATATAAAAATGTTATCTTTTTTAAAGGAAAAATGCGGAAAACAATGCTGTCGATTGACATTGATGAAATCTGACAACAGTCTGAGAAAACACCATGGTGAAAATGGCAGAGGAGTGAAAAGACAGAGGAAGAATGCATGCAAGAGTATGCGTGCTCTGCAAACTCTAAGGTGATTTTTTTTAAAAAACTGATGTCACTTTTCTGACCCGAATCTTATCTCCGTGCATCTGTTAATGTTTCCCAAAGCCCTATGTCCGAGTCGTTTTGGGGATCACTGTCCATGTTCTTAAAGGGGTATAGTCGTCGGAACTGCGCTCAAAGGGCGTATGGGCGGGACCCATACGACCCATGGCAACAATGTATCCAAGGCACAATGGTGATTGATGACAGTTAAAACATGTTTGTCATAATCTATCATCATATAATTTAAATGTTGCAGCTATGATGATGAGGTGCATTTTGATATCTTGCACGAAATACATTGTTTGTAAACGAGAAACTTGCACAGGCGCAGTTCCGACGACTATATCCCTTTAAATCAAGTCAAATACGCGGGAGTAACTGTGCCCTTTAACATGTATTTGTTTGTTTGTTTTTTGTTTGTTGTTGTCCTTTTCTTTTTTGGAGGTCTTTTGTTTATTTGTGTTTTTATATGTAAAGAATGTGTTGGGTAGATTTTGTTCTTACTCTTAAACCATAAACTGAAAGGACGCGCCTGATGTTCCTGGAGGAAAAGCAATCTCGTTATCGAAAGCCTGTTCAATATATTGACCACAATGGAAACAATGAGCAGGCAATAGAATATATATAGGTATATTGCTATAAAATCTCTGTAATATGAAACACTTTTGTAGCAGAACGGGACCATCCACTTCACATTGTACTCACCAGGAGAACGCGATCTATTGTCACGTCATTGGGCATTTCCACAACCCAGTTGATGGGTTCATAAGTTGCAAGGACCAAAACGATCGGTCTGTCAGGCCGGGCCACTTTCTGGATGCGGACGGTGCTCCGTGTCGCCGTACGGTGTGCCCTTCCTTCGTAAACGCCGATGGCGTGCACCTCATAGTCGTCATTGTCGTTGTCAATACAGCTGTACAGTTCCCTGTCCTGGCCTTCCAGCTTGGCTGTGGCCGCTGGATTCGCGGCGTTCTTCTTAATCTCGCAGCCGCCAACCACAGCTGACGAGGAAGATGAGAATTTAGTGAGAATGTGGTATCGCGCAACGACAGGTTAAGTAGTAAAATTCAAGGGTGCGGCTTCGTTAGGTCAATTTGTTGGTGGGTATTCATCTTCTGCCCTTTCTAAGAACATGTACAGTGATTGACATGTATGACAAAGAACAAGGAAATATGTAGGGATTCCTATAAGCTGAAAAAGGCGTTTCCATACAGTGTTTCAAAAATTGGGGTTCAGCTACCGATTATAATATGACGCGGTGTGGGAGATTTTTGCACGTTTTCCTCGAATGCTCCCTGGACAGAATTCATAAAAGTGTGGTGGTCATTAATCGGTTGAACACGGTTAGTGATATAAAGTACAACACTCACAATAAACCCTCTTTAAATGACGGATAAACTGAGTGTATTTGGGCAATGTTGCAATTTACGGTAACTTTGTAAATCATGGAATTGTTACGCACGGCCTGTCAGGCCACAATTTGCAAATCTCAGTGATTCTTCACAGTATTTCCAATAGTTTTTACATGCACCTAGCATAATTTTGATGTCTTGGCAATGCGTTCAAAATATTTCAGTTTCAAAACATGGACTTTACATTGGCATGGCGCTCTGTTATTTCTGACCACTGGGTTTCTGTCCGGACTTAAAATTCAATTGTCAAGAGCAACATCGTACTAGTAACTCAAACATAGCGTACACTGTATTGGCAATTTATCAACGTGCTATGGAAGTACTCCAGGTAAACATAGTCAATAAAGGGGACAAGAGTATTTCAAAATTTATGTGTTCTATGCTTAAAACCTAATTTAAGGAACATCTTACGGTTAAGCCCTACATTGCGTTTGATACTGGCCTATACCTGTGAGGGTAAATACAGTATTGATTTTGGTGTAACTACGAAGGGATACATGCTCTTTTGATTTCAATTTGCAGAAACTACACTACAGAAGCGTGAAATCTTGAACTTCCCAAAAATACGTCCACGAAAACTCATGAGTCTACGTCCTATGGAAGTCTGTCTTTTCAACCAATAAGCCGATGCGATGACTATTGTTAAATTATTTGAGGAGCGACTTACGTAAGCATGTGTACGTGTCGTAGGTAGCTGAGAGGCACTGACAGAAGCCGTTGATGCAGATAGCTCTGGTGGTGAAACTACCGGGGCAGTAGCCGTCACAGCGTGTTCTTTCGTCGATAGGAACGACAGGCGGGAGAGAAGAAAGCGATGACGAATCGTCCACTAGAGAGAACAGAATTTAGAATTTAAATCGTCAACCTTGAGATATTTTTTTCCATTATTTTTTTATTTTATTTTTTTTTTTTTTTTTTTTTTTTTTTTTTGCTTAATCGAGAGAAGGAGCCGTCGATATTACTCAGGTATTAATTGCATTGACTAACAAGCAATTCACTCTGTCTACGTATTATAAAAATGTTGTTTTTATCTCAAACTTGAAGTTATAGATAAATAAAGAACTATTTTGCCACCAGACTTCGGTGAAGTCCCACCAAATTCAATAAGTGGATGGATAAATAGACAAGGAAATATCGATGGGAGTGAAATGCTTAAAGAGTTATTTCTATATCACACGGAAAATATGGGGGTTTTTATAATAGGCTACCGCAACGTAAACCGAGAGCACGACAAACAGCGCCACCAATACGATCTGTTGGACTAAAATGCAATGATTGTCTGCCAAACAGTGCAGTGGTTGACCATGTTATCACGTTTTCACGAGAGAATAATTACCATCGTCGATCGCGGCACAAGTTTCCAACCTTTCTTCAAGAGTAGAAATTTCGCTCGTCATGCTAGCTATCGTTGCTTCCAGACCGGATATCGTGGCGTCTTTCTCTTCTAACTGACTCTCATAGTTTTCTGAAAAACCATGGGAAAGAGCTAAATGAAATCAATGCATCAATCTCTCTCTCTCTCTCTCTCTCTCTCTCTCGCTCTCTCTCTCTCTCTCTCTCTCTCTCTCTCTCTCTCTCTCTCTCTCTCTCTCTCAATTGAAGTAGCTCTAGATAATCATTATAATGTTCAAGCTTTTCATTTGATACGGGTCTTAGGTTTCCAATGTACTAATTCCAATAAATTTATTTCTTGCTTGCGATTTTACAACAAACCACACGTCTCGGTTTCATAATTCCAATAATATCATAAATTGTGTAATTGCTGCAATTGATTTTCTAATCTTTTCTTACAATTTGTGGAAGCCCTTCACAAGAAAACATGAATGTAGCGGTGAATATTGGTATTGCAAGACGCAGACACAGAAATTTTGGGGGTATACCTTCTGTGGTGATACAACTTTCCTCTCCATCGGGAATATTGTTCTCCGTCCAGTCGTGGAATCTATGCACTGTGGTGTAGACGCCCGGTAGATTCGGGTTTGCACAACCCACACCCCAGCTGACCAGACCTAACAAATACCAGCGTTCGCCACTCTACGAACATTTCAAACACAAAGATGTCGTTTAGATATGCCATTTTAGACATGTAAACTTGTGAGCCACGTATTAGTCACCCGGTCCGAAGCTATTGTTTTCACATTTTCACGTTAGTTGCACTTCTATGTAAAGAAAAGCTTCACCAACATTTTTCAACACTGAAGCTCAGTTGATATTTGGTGTTGAATGATGGTGATGTGTGGCTCTGAAAAGACCTCAATATACTCTAGGCTTAGGTATTCCAGTTGACTAAAACAGCTACATGCGACGGAATAAACAATGAATTATTCCTGTGCAGACGGTATTGTAGAGACAGATTACCGAAATATACAAGCATCTTTCCATTTTTACCCATGCCAGGCCCTTGTTTTTGAAATCCGACTTTCAGTATTTAGTTGAAAATGGTGGCACGAGTCTTTGCTTGCTGACTATTTGAAGTTATAGAACATTACATGAAATAATTATTGCTTAATACCTTCTTCATGAATGGTCCCCCACTATCACCGGTGCATGCGTCTCTCCCCTCTTGACCAAGTGGTGGACCGGCGCAAAACATGTTGTTGGTGACGACATTTGAGTGCCTGTCTCCGCAGATGTTGTGATCGACAACTTGCAGGCGAACCTGTCCACAAAAACGTTCAAAACAAGGCTTTATGCGTTTTAAAGCGGTGGGATGGGCAGATGTACGTGTATGCAAGCGTAACACTGCATGTATATGCGAACGCTGCGGACAGTACATGGTTTTACTCGCTGGTTGAGAAAGTGCTCGATGCGATCATTCCACGGAGCGATTTGTACTTCAGGGTTGACTGGAGTGACAAAGTCACTGAGTAGTGACGCTGAGTTTCGCGCCCTTTGCGGTCGTCAGCGCGAAACTCAGAGTCACAACTCGGTTAGTTTGTCACTTCAGTCAATCCTGATGTGTGTGTGTGTATATATATATATATATATATATATATATATATATATATATATATATATATATATATATATATATATATATACACACATATATATATATATATATATATATATATATATATATATATATATATATATATATATATATATATATATATATGTAGGTTGCCTCTTGTAATAGGTAGATAGACAGGTACGTAACTTGTATACCTGACAAGATGGTCGGTTAGATTCGAAGACGAGTGATAGTTTGTAGAAAGGTTGGGAGCTAGTTAGTGTTTACAATTACGAAAGTTTTCTCACCTCTCGAAGGAAGTTGGGCGACACGTCATCTTCTTGTGTTTCACCCCAGCCTGTCACAACTCCAGCTTTGCCTGCCCTCAACATGTTTTCTGCCGAGTTGGAACTTGGGATGCATACTGAAAACACATGGAAGGTTCAATAATGAAAGGTGTGGTGCGGCAAACCTTAACCTGAAGGGCAAGTCTTTAAACCTTTCGTCTACACTGGCTCCTTTTTTAAAACTTGGGATACATACTAAAAAGACTTAGATGAGTTCATAGCGAATCGTAAGGTATGGCGATATGAAGCCAGGAATTTCAAAAGAATAAATAATGCAAAGTCGGCATAAACGTTCGACAATCTTCAAGTTCCTTTCGAGAGGACAATACATTGTACCTTTGTCTGAGCAAACTTTTGTGGAAAAGTGAAATTTTCTCGCGAATCTCTGTGTAATCCTATGGGGAAGTCAAATTCGTCGATTTTCTCGTGCGCGTGATTCGACAGGCTGGAGCAATCGATTTTGTCCATAGGTGGCGCACTCCAAAACTGACGGGAAAAAACCGTGTGCGAGTGATTTCAGTGAATACGGTCTTACCAAGACGGATACATCAAACTTACTTGGAATGATGTAATCTGAAAAGGCCACACGCTGGGCCAGTCTCAAGAGGGCGATGTCCGCATCGAAGGTTTCTACCTGGTAATCCGGGTGTAAAATAATCTCGGCGACATCATATACTCGTTGGTGATCCTCTTCCTCATCGGCGTTGTACTTTCCAAGGTAGACTTTCAAATTCTGTTCGGTAGCCTGAGAGAGGTGAATGCAGTGCGCAGCTGTCATGACGAAACGTCGGTTCAACAGCACGCCCCCACAGAAGTATTTGTTGCGTTCGGTGCTGTAGAGCATCGCCATCCAGGGCCATTCGCCGAGTTTTGAGAGCCGTCCGCCGACGATCTTGCCACGCGCACGAGCGATTCCACAGTCGCCTGTTGAGAGTAAACATACGTTTTGTGTATGAAATTATTATCATTCAATGTCGATGCTCTCTTACGAAACGCTCTCTGACTGCAAGAGGTGTCCTTCCTGTTGACAGAGCCGAGAATCGATTTTACAACATGTGACAGTTTCTGCCGTTATCCCTTAGAAAGTTTACTGCAAGCTGCAAACGTATTTGCAGCTTGTTGTAAACCTTCCAAGTCGAATTGAATGGCACAGAATATACAATAGGTATCGTTACTACCATTTAAGGGATGGCCAAATGGCAGGAGATTGGTTACAATTTACATCTCGTCGACAAATTTGCAGAATTTGAAAAACCATCTCAGAAAGTTTTTGGTGCGGTTCGGTCATACGTTGCCACATCTGGTGCACCCTGGGTATTATCACCAAAAGAACTGAGTGACAAACAAATACTCTTGCAATGAAAGGGGCATGAAGATAACACGTGATCGTTCATTACCATTTCTGTCACTATCGGCGGAACGTCAGCTTCGGCCACGTCCACCCAGGCCTTCGCTTCGATGACATGGAAGCCGTCACTCAGCCTACAGGTGTACACACCGCTATCGGCCATGTCAGCATCCACAAGCAATAGACTGTTCCTCTGTAACAGAAACAGTCTCTGCTGAGAGTAGGCCAGCGTGGTGGAGATGAATTGGCCGTCTTTGGTCCAAGTGGCGTACGCGTGCATGTTGGCCGAACAGTCAAGGACGAAGTGTGAGCCGGTCAACGTCGAAACATTCTGAGGCCTGTCCATAAATTGAATTCCTGAGAAGGAAAACACAGTAAGTGTATTGAAAAGTAGAGTTGATAATATTGTACTCCGAGTTGACCAGAATCGACATATACACACGCGTGACTTGTAATATGGTAAATTGACAATGAGAAGACTAGTAGGTGAACAATTCTGCAAAAGCCTGAAAATGGGTCAAAATATTAAATATGATGATGCAAATGTTGCTATGATTTCCCAAAGGAACCTTCAAACCAAATTTGAGAGTTATTGGAGAAAGCGATTTCATAGAATATATGTTTGACTTGAAATTCAGAATCTTGATATTTACATAAACAAATATGTGCTCATTCGAAAAATTTTAATGTGTTGTATCTCTAGGAATGCACGCATGTACTAAATATCAAGGTTTGTACCTGAGGTGGTGGGTGCTGAGTGTTTTTATCATTTTCATATTTTAGCTCATTTGCATATTCATGGCCCAGTACATTCGAACCCCTACACGTTGATGCATCTTCATACCAAATAGGATTCTTCACATACTGAGGTGAGCGACATCTACATGTTGAGATTTTGAAAAACTGTTGCAAAGGGGTCATTTTACATTATAAAAGGAATTTTGAATATAAATTACTATTTTGGAGGGGAAGTGACAGTTTTCCGCGACGACTGAGCTCCCGCAGCGATTTGACGATTTTTACCTCTCGCCCACTACTTTTTCATTATCTTGTATTGCACTGGCAACCGAACGTAGGGCCTCAAGCCGTCGTAGAAGCACAGACAAATATAGAAACTGTTTCTATATTTGTCTTTGTCTGTGGTAGAAGCTAACCTGCCTCACAATTATGCCACTGAACACAGTCCCTTCACTGTGCACTGAACCACAGTCGATTCTATGATGTATAATCCCAGTAATGTTATCGCATTGGGTTGCATTTGTCGGGACGCAAAAATACCTCATTCTAAGTTGAGACAATGTTGCAAGTTTTTCAGGTTGATTGACAGGTTGAGGTGACTTTCGCGCCTCTTTTCACGCAATAAAGTTAGTTCGTTGTTACACATCAAAGGAGAGACAGTGTCGTTCTCACTCTCTGCACCGTAACTTTCTCATCACGCAATATAGAACCTGCTTCTAAATGTGCCCAGCCACATTTTTGGTGCCGAGACCAGGATTGTGTGACTAAAGCTCAGTTACCCGCATACGGTGCAAGAATCACAGACAATTTCGAAAAATGCCCGAAACAGGAGGAGCCAGCGGCACGGGCGGTGAACAAACCGCCACTCATCAAATTCAACGGTTGAAGTTGTCTAGAAGAGCTCATCGCGGTCAGATGACGAAACTCATCAACAAAGCATCAGAAATCACAGGACAAGGCCACGATGAAATTACCGAAGAAGGGGCAAACACTCTAATTTCGACGATCGAAAATATCTCCAAGAAACAGGCCCACCTCAACAAACTTGATGCCGACATTATGGCTGCAATGGATGTCGCCGAACTTGAAAACTTGGGTAACAGACGACTACGACGCCAGAATCACAGACAGGTTAGTGTCATTTCGCCGCTTCTCTGAAAAACTTGGTAAACGACTAGAGCCGATCGCCGTTGCAACGCCAACTCTACCTTCAACTCAGAAAAATGTGAATTTACCCAAGCTGACTCTCGAGAAATTTGAAGGCGACATCCTGAAATGGCAAAGTTTCTATGATGGTTTCAAGGCGGCAGTTCATGACGACGCTAACCTCAGTAACATACAACGTTTCCAATATCTAAAGGCGCATCTAACAGGAGAAGCTGCCAAATCAATCGATGGCCTTTCATTGTCGAACTCAAACTACACACAAGCCATGGAACTTTTGACAAATCGATACGGACAGCCTCACAAAGTTATCAGTGCTTACATGAGGGCATTGTGGGATCTAGAACGACCAACCATGAATGTGCAGAGTCTCAGGTCGTTCTATGATAAACTTGAGTCCTACATCCGGGGACTGAAAGCACTGGGGAAAGCAGAAGACAGCTATGGAGAACTGCTGGTACCCCTAATTCTGGACAAAATTCCAACCAGCACCCGTCAACAAATAACAAGAGTGTATGGTAGCAACGAGTGGAACCTCAGCGAACTCCGCGAAGCACTTCGAAAGGAAAATAGAAGTCCTGCAGTCAGGCAACAACTCAGAAAACAGTTTCGAGCAATTTGACGGATTTTCATCGGAACCTAAAGAAAGCACAGCAACCTTTTTGGTACAGGGTGGGAAACCAAAGCCGAGACCGCGCAACTGTGTTTTTTGTAAAACAGTGTCTCACGCACCGACAGAGTGCCAGATTGTAGCTGATCCTGCCAAAAGATTACAAGTGGTAAAGCGTGACAATCTTTGCTTCAATTGTCTCGGTAGACACAAGGTATCAGCTTGTAAGTCAAAATATCGCTGCAAGAAGTGCGATAGGAGACATCACACCGCGCTCTGTGATCCGTCGACGAAGACAAGTAAAGCCGAAAACCCTAAAAAGAACTCTGAGATAGAAACAGTACACACCAAACTCGCAATAGAAGGAAAGAAAAACACACCCTGGACCTGTTTTACTGAAAACAGCGGTCGTAACAGCTATCAACGGAAAAACAAAGATGAAAGCTAACGTTCTCATCGACGAAGGCTCAAAGATCATTCATCACTACGACTTGTGCCGAACAGTTGAAACTGAAAGCTGAGCATAAGGAGCTCATCAACCTAGCACCGTTCGGTGCAAAATCAAATGGCATACGCTCGATGGAAAACGCCAAAGTGACACTTGAAACTAACACTGGCTCAAACATAACCATTCAAGTTTTGATGGTACCGAAATATCAACACCGCTGAAATCTCACATCAATAAATCAGTGCTCGATCTCCCCCACCTACAAGGTTTAACATTAGTGAACCACGCTGACACTGAAGTTGTTGAGATCGACATATTGATTGGTTCTGATTACTATTGGTCAATAATTGGTGATGATATCATCAGGGGACCCGGACCCACTGCCGTTTCATCCAAGTTTGGATACCTGTTGTCCGGGCCAACGCACCCACGTGCACACGATCCTTCTGCTCATGTCACTCAAACAACTATCCTACACGTCATGACTGACAGTCGAATGGAGGACAAATTGACGTCACGTTATTGGACTTACAAACAATCGGCGTCAGAGACGTCAGCTCAGGCACATCTACAACCGATGAATTTGAGAAATATCGTGACTCTCATCTGAGTAAAGAAAAAGGAAAGTACAACCGCAAGTTTACCTTGGCTCGATAATCACCCACCGCTACCTACCAACTACGGTATCTGCAACGTCAGAACGCGCTCAATGATTCGAAGACTGAGCCCAGAGCTACGAGCAAAATACAACAATATCATCAACGACCAGGTGTCACGTGGATTTATCAGTGAAGTCGTCAATGATGACACATCGCGCGGACACTATCTCCCTCATCGTGCCGTGAAAAAAGACTCTGAGACCACACCAATAAGAATCGTGTATGACTGTAGTTGTAAACAGTCCACCGATCAGCCAAGCCTGAATGAATGTTTAGAAACAGGGCCGTCTTTACTCAACGACTTAGCGAAATACTCCTGCGCTTCCGCGTACACAACATCGGCATATCTAGTGATATCGAAAAAGCCTTCTTGCATGTGAATTTAGATGAAAAGGATCGACAATATACTAAATTCCTCTGGCTGTCTGATCCTACAGATCCAGAAAGCCCTTTCAAGACATATCAGTTCAACGTAGTACTCTTCGGCGCCGTGTGTTCGCCATTTATCTTACAGTCAGTCGTCAAAACGCACATGGAAGCAAACCCGTCACCAGTCGCAAGCGATATCGGGAGAAATATCTACGTCGATAACGTTGTGAGTGGAACGAACGACTCCGATTCCGCCATACAGTACTACAAATCGGCAAACTCGCTGATGCAGTCATCTGGTTTTCAAACTTCGCGCCTGGGCTTCCAACGACTCGAAATTAAACGCAATCGCCCGACAAGACGGAGTACTTGAAACGAAAAAAGATGTAAATACCCTCGGTACTAAATGGCTTACAGCTTCCGACGAATTGACTTACGCGTCGAAACTGGAGGAAAGCGATATCCTCCCTACCAAGCGAGAGATTGTTCGCTGTACATCAACAATCTTTGATCCTTTGGGATACCTTTCGCCCGTACACATCAAGGCAAAGATCTTTACTCAAGAACTTTGGAAGGAGAAACTTGATTGGGATGTTCCAATTTCAGATAAGCTAGAGCAGAAATGGCGTAAAATTCGCGCTGACTTAGAAGGTACACAAGATGTAAAACTTCCACGCCAATTCATATCGGACATTGATCCAGATCGCTGTGAACTACACCGTGTTTTCTGACGCAAGTCCGCAGGCTTACGGAGCAGCAGTATACATAAGATGTGGTCAGAAAACGTCACTCGCGATGGCCAAGTCACGTGTCAAACCATTGAAAGATATTACACTACCGCGAATGGAATTAATGGGAGCCTTGATCGCAACAAGACTAGCGAACCACGTAGTCGACGCTCTACGCGATACCATTTGCTTCACCGAGCAAGTACTTTGGGTTGACAGCCAAATTGTCATCCACTGGATCACGGGCAATAAAAAACTCCCGGTGTTCGTTCAGAACCGAATAAATGAAATCAACAAGTCTACCTACAAAGTGAAGTATTGCCCATCTAAAGACAACCCCGCTGACCTACTGACGCGGGGAATATCAGCTACAGAACTCAAAAACTCACGCCTATGGTGGAACGGACCCACCTGGCTAGGGCAGGGTGACTGGCCAATATGTGAGTTGTTCGACAGCCCGGACCCCCTACAACCAGAAACGCGCAGTGAATCGCCGGACGTCACTCAAGTAAACGCAACAGACCAACCCACAAACGGTAGCATCGCCAAATCATAGACGTAAATCGCTACAGTTCGTTTGCAAAGTTGCTAAGAGTAACCGCCTTAGTACTCAGATTCGTTTCCATGGTGAAGGGCAAAGGTCAAACTCACAACTCTACTTCTCCTTCAGCCAAAGAAATCAGAGAAGCCGAAAAGAGGTGGATCAAGGCAATCCAATCTGAGGAGTACAGCCGCGAAATAGAAGCCTTCAACAAGAAATCAGCAACCAAAGCACCTCTTGTGAGACAACTTCGTTTATTTAGTCGACGAAAGTGGTATTCTTCGTCTGGGCGGGAGATTACACAATGCGCCCATCGACTATGAAACGAAATTTCCAGCGCTGATACCCAGAAAGCACAAATTCACGCAGCTACTCATTCGACATGCCCACGAAAAAGTTCTACACAGCGGTATGCCGTCTACAGTTACTCACATCAGACAACGATATTGGATACCGCGAATACGAGAAACTGTCAAATCGGTACTCAGAAACTGCGTGATATGCAAGAAAGTGATCGGAAAGGCCTACACTATGCCTGTATCTCCGCCTCTACAGTCATTTAGAGTGAATGAAACGCCTCCTTTCACGGTCACTGGCGTAGACTTTACGGGAACACTCCTCGTTAAAAACACTGAAAACAGAGAGGCAAGCAAAGCATATATTTGCTTGTTCACATGCGCTGTCACGCGCGCTATCCATTTAGAAGTGGTATCAGACTTATCGACCGTTACCTTCCTAAACGCGTTTCGCAGATTCGCTGCCAGACGGTCGCTGCCATCCAAAATGGTTTCAGATAACGCGACAACATATCTCGCTGCTGCGGAAGAAATAACGAAGTTACTCAACTCCCGGGAAATACGAGAATATATGAACAATCACCGCGTAGAATGGATCTTCATCCCGAAAAGAGCCCCATGGTTCGGCGGATTTTGGGAAAGACTTGGCCTAACTAAAACCGCACTGCAGAAAGTGCTCGGACACGCACGCGTGACCTTGGATGAACTGACAACTCTCGTGGCGGAAGTCGAAGCTACTCTGAACGACCGCCCCATCACATACGTCGATGAGTGTGATCCGTTAACGCCTTCATTACTGTTGCACGGGCGTTTGATAAACACACTACCCCGTGAACTTGTCGACGACGATGAATTAACGGACCCTACGTACATAACCAGCAAACAGACGACACTTGAGAAACGTGTCAAATATCTTGCCAAGTTACACGAGCACTTCTGGCAAAGATGGTCAGCGGAGTATTTACCCGCACTTCGCGAGCGTCACAGCCCCAAGGGTAAGACGGGTAATGTGATCAAAAAAGGAGACGTGGTCTAGTACAGAACGATGACAAACGTCGCATCAACTGGAATCTTGCTGTGGTACAGGAATTACGATACGGAAAAGACGGACTTGTTCGGTCAGCTAGCGTGAAACCAAATCCGGACATACAAATCGTCCAATTAGTAAATTGTACCCCCTTGAAATCACTTGTAACGACCCAAACTCTACCTGTGGTGTCACCGCTAGTGATTCCGACCCTGGAAACCAGATCACGACTGAGTCCGCATCTAATGACAGACGTTCAATTAGAAACGCTGCCGTAACAGCACAAAACAAGATTAGACGTTGGGCTGAATTACTACGAAAGTGAATTATTTCCTTCCTAACAGTAGTCTATAAGTGGAAAATTTGAAACAGTTCATGAACCATGACATGTGTTGACATTATTTTAACGTTGTTCTTTGATGATTCAATAACCTTTGTGTGTTATCGTTTAGAATGTTATTATTCAAATGTTGCATTACTCGCCACTTGAGCGATCTGTTTAATTCATATTACAGCATTCAGAGAACATTCTGCATGTCGGAAATGAACACTCCGTGGACTGATGTCACGTAAGAACGCTAACAGTCATTTGTATAAATGAACATTTTGTCGTTATCTAGTTACATGTCACATCATAGTGACCAGACTTTGCTTAGAAAAATCGATGACAACTTTCTGTCATTGACACTATGTTTATTCATATTTCAACTTTCATTTGTTCAGTTGTTGAGACAACTACAGAGAGTACGTACTTAGGCAGGTTTACTCTTTATTGGCGCCCCCGGAGAAATGTCGGGACGCAAAAATACCTCATTCTAAGTTGAGACAATGTTGCAAGTTTTTCAGGTTGATTGACAGGTTGAGGTGACTTTCGCGCCTCTTTTCACGCAATAAAGTTAGTTCGTTGTTACACATCAAAGGAGAGACAGTGTCGTTCTCACTCTCTGCACCGTAACTTTCTCATCACGCAATATAGAACCTGCTTCTAAATGTGCCCAGCCACATTGGGTTGCATTACACATTAGGTTAGCCTAATTATCATATATCGTCAAAGGCTATGGAGCTAAAAAAGCTCCATCCAGGGGAACAACATGCGCACGGAGTATGCTTTTCAAAAGTTGCCCGCCTTTCAAAAGTTGCCCGCCGAGCAGACGAACAATTCTTCTTTATCTGATGATAAACAACCTGCTCACCAAGAAACCGATCGCGGACACGTGACAGTTACTCAGCTTTGTTGACGTCCCGTGGATTAGCTGTACACGTCATCCCCCTGATATTTTAACCTCTGACATACAAGCGCAGTGACGTCAATTTACATGCACAATGAGCAAAAGGTGCTGTGCCAAAAAAAAAATGTGGAGGGGAAGAAGCTTGAAGGCGTGACGTATCAACTACCGTGTCCACGTCACTGTACGTCCGACCCGAGTGCATTTGTTTACGTCATTTGATTAAGTGTGATAATTATTGTATTTGCCTTCCATTTAACCCCGAGATTTCTAATAATTATCGGCAGGCGGCAAATAAGCTACAGGGAGATGACTGTGGGAAAAAATTATCGTTTGGCAAACATGACTTAAAAACTATTCATTTGTCGTTTTTTTTGATTTATTTCCCCTAAATGTCTAGGGCAAGCGTTTGTGTATAGTTCAATGACCTTTTGGCGTGTTTATCACCAACGTTGAACCCTTGTTTGTCAAGAGGTGGAGACCGGAGATTGGAGGGGCCGGGTCATCAGCACAGTGGTTGCATTTTTCTATGGAGGCATTTCATAGAATGGTTGCTGATTAATCTAAATTATTCGACCTCAAATTGACCCATGGGTCTTGTGTTGTGTAAACAGTTTCCAGCATCCTAGGTCCATAGGAAGGGGCGCAAATAAACAAGAAAATAAAGTCGAACCATTTCAGACGGAAATTAGTTTTTTAAGATGCACAGCTTGCCAACTCAGCCTGTACATGTCTGGAACGCATTATTGTTAAAAAGTGAATTCTGCTCCGGACTAGAATTTAAAAGTGACAATGACAGTGCATTTTGCATGTATAGACGCTGTGTTGACAAACTCAATGACTAGTGTTTCAACATGTTTTGGGGAGTAGAACAAGAAACTGTAGTTGACATTTTTAATAATCTCGAAGACAATCATCAAAAGTTTCAACTGCTATCCTTTGGCCGATTTGATGTGATGTTCCAGCAATGGCGTTCACATAGACCCTGCAACTCCAGGATGTACGGCGTACTTTCCCGGGTCATGTGTCACTTGTCTAGTTCAGGACCCGACTTTGATTTCAAAGCACATCGGGCAATTTCATGAATTTCGGTCCGTAGGTCATGAAACCAAACATACTACATGCTACTACCAATGCCAGGCCAAGGCTTAGATGACAATCATGAGATGTGGGCGCACTCCTGAGGATCAAGTTATGGTATTGGAGTCAAGGGCTTCATCTTGCAGGAAACCTCCACGAGGAAATAGATCAACGTTACAAAAAAAAATATGTAAAGAGTCCTTTAAAAGACGAAATGGATAGTGTTATGGAACCAATGTACATGTGAAAATGCTTTCTTTCAGTGGCACCGTTTTGATATGAAAATCGCCCTCCATTCTAACGATTTCGGGCCCATCCTCACGTCATGAATAAAAAATCTGTTATCCTTGGTCATTCGCCCTAAGCGACGATTAAGTCAACCCCCTACGACCGAAGATTCCCAGAGTGGCTTGTATCTGTTTTTTGGGGAAAAAAAACTTTCTGAGTAAACTAAACTTTATCACTCAGTGAAATTCTATACAAAATGTTGGCATCGAACGAATCTTTTAGGTGAAGTCTATCTACGTAAGTAATACCAACTAAAAACTGTCCAAAATTGTTTAAAATCTACCTTTTTATTACATCTATTTCCTTGAGTACAACTTGTGATAAGTCATCATCAAGATTCTTTTGCTGGCGAAATTAATTTTCCTGTATGTCTGAGCCTATCACGTTGGATATTAAATCACACATACTACATATAATGGATAAAACAAACTGTTCTTTTACAGGAACGTAACATATTCAATCTATCAGAGCAAGGAGTGAGGGTTCCGGCTCCAGCCTGTCAACGATACTACATCATGCATTACATCATGTGTGCGTGAATTAAACCAAGATGTTCTTGTACATGATAATATTTCAGAATTGGCGCAGATAATTTGTGGACTTCAGCGGGTCAAAACAATATTGTTATCAACATTTGTTGCAAATTCTCAAATTATGGATCGTATCTGAGATCGCAACAGTCACGGCACGCGTTTGTGGGAGGGACCATTCACTGGAGCGTTGTGGTCACGTTCACAGTTAACACATACTTTCTTGGTCCAGCGATTCTATCCTCGGTTCATTTACGTGTAGCGTCTGCTCGGGCCATCACGCGATGATCACTGAGACACAGCCCCAATGATACTATCGTGTGTCATCCATCCGCTGCGCCGGGCGTCTCGAGTCTGGATACGTGAGACGTGGTAGACATCCAAACCAAAGAGTGAGTGGTATTCGAGTCCTCTCCGGCAGTTTTTTTTTTCTTTCATGAACCGGATTTTTAGTCAGGAGTCAGTGTTGAGCCGTGTTCAACACCGAATGTTCAACCATCGAGATACAAGAGAGCTCCTTCTATCGCCATAGTTAATGTGTAGGAATAAACAAAACAATCTGGAGATCATTGCCCGGATTAACGAAGACACAGCAAATGCGTCTCGAAAGAAGTTAAGGCGGTATGGACTTTGAACCCCCTGAACAAGTATGAACAGACCACAATAAGAATTTCAAAAAGACACACTTACTTCCAAACTGGGCCAAGGTGGACTGACAGATATAAACTATGACAAGCAAGACGATGACAAATTTCGTCCGAAGCATGTTGACGGGCTGTATGTCTTCTGTGGTGACGCGGAAGCCGATGCGCAAACAACTTCCCTATCTTCGTATTTTGGGGCACTTCTGGATAGGCCAAGCACAATAAACTTCCTGTTGGACGGACCTTGTTTCCGTTGCGTGAACCATAGACCCTCGAGGGTCTCTGCGTGAACAATGCGCAACGGATAATATTCCTGGAAACGTGGGGATAGCCCAGCAATGGAACTTCCCGCTTGTCCATTGACCTGGAGTAAACAAGGGCATCGGCTTACGTCTTATTGGAGGTAAACGGAAGAGTTTTCGTTAGTTTTGAACAGTAGTCAATCTTTTGTTAGATTATTTCCTTTTCATATAGTCGGAGTACCTTCAAGAACTTACTGAGTCCACATACTTGCTGTAATCTCATGCACACCAAACAGAAATTTCAGAGTCGGCGGAACTCAACATTACGGAACCAATGTAAAGACAAGGGTTGCGTGATGATACCATTCGAGTGACATCGGTCTTCAAAAGTAATTCTTGAAATCATTTAAAAGAAAAGAAAAAAATAAAACATGAAAATTCGAATCTTCTTATTCTTCCCAAAATATCACCGTTTATGAAACAGTGTGAAATAGATGCATACATTCTCAAGAAGAAATAGCACACTGGAAGTTTTCCTTTTTGTTGCTATGGGGTAGAGGTTATAGGGGATTTTGTTTGTTTGTTTATTTTGGCTTTGTTTTTAGTGGGCATGCGTAAAATGCGTAGATCATTCGCAGCAACGCCAATAACAAAACTATCACACTAACAAATTGTACCCTTGCTTTACGTGGGACTTGTTCAAACACAAACATGTAAAATGTAATTAAAAAATCAAAACTATCAAAAACAAACTCTAGAACAACAAGATATGGATTATAGTCTTTATCGAATTATGCTGCTAGACTTTGCGAACTCACTACCCCAACATATGAAACATTGTACTACTGATTTACTTGATTTCAAAACTATAGTGCAATCATGGACGGAGCCTTTGTGCAAATGTAAATTTTGTCGAGATTAACTCTATTTTTGTTAATATTTTTGATGTACTCAGTTTGCTTTTAGAGTCAGTGATACTAGTCTCTGGCTAAATTTTAAAAAAAAGAATTGACAATTGAACGTGCTTGGAGAAAAATGATTGTATGGAGTAGAATTTCAGTGGGCAAGTCGATGTTCTTGTTTTTCTCGGTTTCTTACACTAAGCCAGAAGTAAAAGTTTTATCTAGTCAACGCAAAAGTCAACGTTGAAAATATCACTTTAGCCGGTAACTGAAACGTGACATGTTCGAATTTTCTGGTCGAGTAGATTTTGGGAAACAGAATAAGCGATCGGTGTGGCCTGTCTGTTGACCGCAGATAATTGTTTACGTACGAGAGATATATTCACGCGACAAACAGAGGGTATTGATGACGAAGATCCAGTGTCTCTTTAATCAAAGACAGTTCGGCCTGTGCATGCGTCTTTCCCGAACGCACTTTCAAAGTTCAGCCTCGGTTTGTTTTAGACTGTCTTTCTTGCTCCATCATCCTAGCATTTTCGACCTCTTTGCCGTGTTCCGAGTCGCATCGCTTCGTCCGAAAAAGTTCGAAGTTCAAAGAAATATGACTGGGTGCCACGGTGAATCAGTCTCAATCTAACAATAGTGTAAGAACCGCATGATAGTGGTGTGCCCTTGCACAGTGCTCTAAGGGGTGATAAGGTACATGTCATTTTATCAGGCTTCCCTAAGTAAATCGACGCAATCAGATAATAGGGCAGAGCAGAAATGTTACCGAGGTTCCCAAATCATTTACCAACTTTTAAGCAAAAACACTGCTTGCACCACAGAAAGTAGAGGGAAGACTTACTATGCTTTGCACCAAGAGCAGGTGGGCTTTCCCATTTCATATTACTGTAAACTGGCATTGTTTTCGCAGCATTGGCAGATAATGGCACGTGTGATATCGTAAGGATTTTAACGGTGCGATTTCTTAGGCCCATGCTGGTCCACGGGCAAGATAACTTTGGCTTCAATTTGGAGAAGGAAACTCTTCACAGCAGAAGAGGTTACTAATAATATAATGATCGTTCAGTTCGGGGAGTAACCGAATGATTGTTGGGCGTCCAAACAACTGACGGAGATATAAACAAGCGAAAACAACCGATGAGTTGGTCTTCACCCATCTAAATACATGTCTAGGGGGGGCATGATGTGATGTACACGTCAGATCAAAGAACTTGACAGCACAGACGTTTTGGAGACAGTTTCTCGTCTATCATTGACGTATATGTGTTCCAATCAAGCAAGCCAAGGCAAGTAAACAGACGCTCGTCGGTGATGGCGCTGTCTCGGGCAAAGCGATTGACATAATATGTGAGCTAGAACAGTCTGGTTTCGTTTGTTGTATCTTGGTCTGCGGTGCACTACCTCTGTATGTAACAAATTCATGCTTCAGATGCTTACACTTACCACACACACACACACACACACACAAATTTCATGGGTCCGAGGTGTATGTACGAACTTTGCAGGAGTGTTTAAACACACAGTGGGGACAAGGACTGTGGTTTGACCGAAGGGTGTACGGAGGCAGAAGTGAGCAAATATTCTTCCCAGCTCTTGTCAATAATATTTACTAAAATCATACGAGAATCAAGTAACAACGAAAATGATAAGAACACCATGGATGTAGTCCTCACCATGACAACACTGACCAACAACAGTACTTAGTTTGTCAGGTTCTAAAGGCAGAGAACGCCTCGGGAACATATTTTCAGAATCAAACTTTGGTCACTACTTTAGGATCTACAGTTTTGATTACTCATATTGTCGAAGGTTGTGAATTTTTCATCGAAATTTGATTTTTCGCAGAGAATAGTTTAAAGTTTCCCTGAGCGAATTGTTAGCAGAAGCGAGGGCTCATTTTTGACGTACACAGTATCGTAGATCTGTACAATGAAGTTCTTAGACGGTCGACCTCAGAACTCCCGCTGGTTGAGAAGGGTTGATGTTCAGAGGAGGGCCGCGCTAAATACATGGCGGCAGAATCTGGCAATATAGTCACCTGACCTGAATGACCACTGTTGATTGGGTAACGCGAACAGCTAACATTTATGACTGCCTTTATTTGATGAGAAACCAATACACAGTCGTCGGCAACGGTTGCCGTCACCATAGTAACGTGTCCCAGTTACATGGATGTCATTGGATTCTCAATAATCGAACTATATTCACTCACCCTCACGATGTGCAGAGGAAAATTGATTAAAGTTGTTACTGAAAGCGCTCTACGTTCTAAGCAAACAAGTGACATTTTTTCTCCTTTGGTTTCGAGATTCTATATGCACAATCAGCTGGTGCAACACGTAGCTCAATACTTTGTACTGCACCGGAGAATTATTTCTCTATCCAGAGCTTTCGACAACACTGGTGCAGTACTAAGTGTTTAACTATAAGATTATATAATATAGTATGTCTGCACAGATGAGTCTACATCATTGTACAATTTTTTTCCCTTTGTTGTGAGAATTCATATGTTCAATCAGTTGGTGCAGCATATGTGGTACAGAGTGACGTAAACTTTATCAATAAAGACTGGTACTCATCAATTCCAATGAGTGACAAGGGATTGTCTATAGAAATTAACATACTGGAGTGCGCCGGGTATGTACGGTGTCCGATTGAGACTGTCGTGTCCGCCCAAAACCCGCAGTATGTTGGGACACAACACAAGCTGCTATTTGTGTAGCCAAAGCATTCAAGTTGAAATTTGACACGTTTAGGGAACAATAGGAGAAAAACTAGATTTGTTCGGACGGTGCTCGGTTTGATTTTGACAGTGATTTTCAGGCGATGGATATTGAAATGCGCCGTTATCATACAAAAAAGATATTTTTCTGCTTCTAATCCCATTTTAACGTTAAATATTATACAGTATCAACCTCGATGCTGGCAGCATATGGTGCAGCTTTGCACCTCGCAGTGATAATCGCGACATCTGTTGGAGGTTAGAATACGGCTACCCAGTCTATAATGCCGACATCATGATTATTACGCTGGCGTTGTTTTTGTTTCTTCAAACGGCAATCGTCGATTCACGGCCGAGGAGACCTCACATCGTCTTCATCTTGGCTGACGAGCTCGGTTGGCATGACATCGGTTACCATGGCGGCCGCGTTCAAACGCCAGTGTTGGACAGGTTGGCGATGCAGGGAATCAAACTGGAAAATTACTACGTTCAACCAATGTGTACGCCGACAAGGAGCCAATTAATGTCAGGTCGATATCAGGTATGGGGTTCAACACATAGGGTGTCATAAGAATTGAAATACATCCTGACCGGGACCATAACTGCGCTTTGATCAACGCATCTCCCCGAAGTAAGGGACTGGTCAGTTTCTTCGGCCGTTGGCAGATGGATTCATAGGGGTCACCCTGCAGCTGTTTTTGACTTTCGTGATGGGGGTCAACACGTTTTTAAAATGCCCAATAGGGGGGGGGGGTGTCAGTGTGTTTTTGAATTTCAACACACGGGTTCATACTTGCCTAAAATACAACGTGTACCAACTACGAATTTCATGTCATTCAGTTGCATTTTTCGGCGCGCCCTTCGGGCTCGTACTTTTAATACATCAGACATATATTTTTGGCGCGTAGCTTTAATATATAATTTAATATATCAGACATATATATCAGAGATATCTGGATGTTTGCATATCAGTAGTTTGTTTGTAAGGCATCATACCAGCCACAAATTGCATCATTCAGTCCCAGTTTTCGTCGTGCCCTATTAGGCGCATATCTTTAATATATAATAGAGAGAGAGAGAGAGCGCGCGAGAGAGAGAGAGAGGGAGAGAGAGAGAGAGAGGGGGGGAGGGAGATCTGGATGTTTGCAAATTGAAAGTCTGTTTGCAAAGTGTACTAATCATTATGAAATCTGCAGTTCATATGAAAAGCATGACATATTCCTGATACTTTTCTGCTTTCTCTATGAAAATTCAGTATAAGAAAGCGATATGCACTGATATTTCACAATACATTTGATACAGTGACATATTTTAGAAAGAGGAAAATGAAAATGTATTTTTCGTTCTCATTGATGAAACTATTTTCCTTTATGTCACAGGTTTTCAAGTAAAATGCGTTTTTTATGAGTAAAGTGATCGTCAACAAAAGGCAGTAACTGTTATTGTCATAATTAGCTGTGATTTTATGGTTTCAACGTGAAAAGAAAATGTCTTCTCAGACACTGTGCATGTCAGATTTGGCTACAACTTATCAAAATGACTCCCTATGGCTTTCCAGGAGAAGGAATTGCATGACTGACAACAGTCTAACTACCAAATGAACTTACTATTTACTGACGTTCTCGCTTTGAAATTAGTAATTGACATCCATTATGCACAACAGTTCTGCACATCTGGTCATGCATAGACAGCGTGAAATACATTGATAGCTTATTCAAAATACAGTTTTCAAACTTTAAAATTGACACTTTGAAATTCCTAACTTACAACTGGCATGTCAACAATTTCACCAATCACAGAATGATTGAATGTTTAAAATATACATACATTACATATATTTTGTCGCGGAGAGTCCCCCTGTTTTCAAAAATTGGAATGGGGATCAACCACTTTTAGAAATCTGAAAAAAATCCACCTCGCTCAAATTCGGATAGACGCTTTGACATATCATTGTGAAAGTAATTTATCGTATTTAGGAAAGTTCAAATCGAAATTTCATTGTTGGGTTCTCGCACCACCAAACTTTGGTTCAGGAAAGGGGTTTCAGGTCAAACGCCGCAAGTTAGCAATGCATCTACCAAGGGTGCCAAAGTCACGCATGTCTGCAGCTCTGCTATGGAAACCGCACGTTTAGATGTGAATATAATACGCCATCGAACTACCAGCCGATACTTTGGCAGATCTGAAATAAACGACAGAAATAATCAAAGCATCCATACAATAGTGTCCCTTCAAAGCCCATGGTAACCATAAAAAGCAGTATCAATAGTTATAATGTCAACACTAAATCCAAAAACAGCACTAATACAGATTCGCATATCATAGATATCATATTTCTGAATATCATGACATGCAAGTTGCATGGACGTATTTGGATAGATCGTTTTACGTAACTACAGGTCGATGAATCATAGTCAGTCGAGGGAAAATTTCACTTCTGTCCATTAGGTCACCAAGCATTACCAGGCGACCTTCCCTCGGTTTCCATGGTAACAGTTCTCTACAGACTGGCCTAAGTCGCTTGGATTTCTCGGCAGTAGTGAGTTATCGTGTTCACCCTATGATCTATACAACAGTCTGCCAGAGTACACCGCTTCAATTTTGCAATCATTTCGTCACTATAACGCTAGAGTCGGCTGAAATTTATTCCTTCAATTTACTCTCTTTGGACATTTATATGCCCGCAGACTTGGGCAAGTCGAAGTTCTCTTGTCACGCTGGTCTCTTTAGACAACACCGTCTTAATGTGCAGTGTCGCAGTATGTGAACTCAACAGTCAAGAAAACGCACACAGGTTGATTAAAGGTATACAGTCACCTGTAATCCAAATATGCCCATATATGGTCAAAGGGGTGTTCCTTGGTATTCAAAATGCCCATGTGAGGGCGCTTTTTTCAAAAAGCGGCCACCCGCTTAAAATCTGTGACTGGTTAGATTTTCTCTTTCCATGGTAACTGTGGCAAAATTGAACAGGTGACAGTATACCTTTCATGAGTTGACACAAGACATTGCAACACGATTTGAGGCTCCCAACAAGGCACTGGGACAGGCGGGAAAAATCATCGAACAGCAAATAGTTTTTTTTTAATTTTTTTAGTTCGATATCACGTGACAGTGTTATCACTACACTAGCATTGCATGTGTTAATAACGGACCATTAGATCCTGGGAGGAGAGGTCAAAAAACAAAAAAATTTCAAAGCAAAAAATTAGGGAAATAAATCTTGAGACTAGTTTGCAAATTAAAATAATAAAAATCAGAATGCAAAAAAATGATAAATTTGACAGTTTACTTAGAAAAAAAATAACACATCATGAACAATTTCAAAAATTTACAATCGTAAAAAAAAATATGGTAAACAAATATTCACAATCTGATTGTGACCACCCCACCCCACAACAGCTAATGGTTCTTCCCTTACTGGCAGATTCACACAGGGCTGCAACATTCGGTCATTTTCCCGGATCAACGACTGTGCCTGCCGACTGATGAGGTTACGGTGGCCGACAAGTTGAAGGAAGCCGGTTACTCCACTCACATGGTTGGAAAGTGGCACCTTGGTCACTACACGGAGGCATGTCTGCCAACACAGCGAGGATTTGACTCCTTTTTCGGTATGAAAATGTTAGTTCACGGTGATTCGTCAGGACACAGGGGACCCAGACGTCTGGATTTCGTTGTTGCTTGTATTGTTGTTTATGTTTATGAGTCGTATTGTTGGTGTTGACCAATAAAATTCGACGAACATAACTATTGTGTATTTCAAACGTAATGTAGATGTCCTAAGAAGCACTACAAAGACGCTATCATTATTTGACCCGATGCAACTCTCTCCAAAGTACACACTCCACCTATATGTAATATATATATATATATATATATATATATATTATATATATATATATATATATATATATATATATATATATCATGTATATATCATGTATGTAAGCAAGCAAGCAGGGGCATTGATATACGTATAAGTATACAGACGTTGATCATTATGCACATACATATATGAGTTTATGTTTATCTGTGTGTATCTGTCTACATGTACATGCATAATTATTTACACATACATTTAGTATATGTGTAGATTTATCCATGTATTTGTTTGTTTCATTGATTATTTGTTTGATTGATTGCTCCTATCGAATTAAGGGTTCTATAATTGCGCGGTCGACTACTACACCTATGACAAAGGGAAGTACTACGTGTTTAAAAACAAGACAAGGCTCCACATGAGAGGAAAGGATCTGTGGAGGAACGATCGAGAATTTGAGGCGCCAAAATATCAAGGTAAATACCAAAGCATGGTGTTCGCAGAGGAAGCCCAGGGCGTACTGCGCAACCACGACCCTGATGTGGTGAGTTCTCCCATGGATAAATTCTATTGAATGCTACATATTGATGCGGTATGTATGTATGTATGTATGTATGTATGTATGTATGTATGTATGTATGTATGTATGTATGTATGTATGTATGTATGTTATGTCCATGTGTGCGTGCGTATGTGTCTATGTATGTTAGCGTGCGTTATTTTTCTTTTGCATTATATATCAATGAAACAGATTTTCCAATGCGATATCGAAACACCTACCAACGAAGCAGATCATTCCGAACATGTGTGCCAATCCTCCTGAATATGACTTTTTTTTCAGCCACTCTTTTTGTATCTTGCATTCGGAGCCGTCCACATTCCTCTGCAAGTTCCTAAAAAATACGAGGACATTTATCGCGATGTCAAAGATGACAGCCGGCGCATCCTGCTGGCCATGGCAACCTGTATGGACGAGGCTATAGGAAACATAACGCGTACTCTGAAAGATACCGGCATATGGAACAATACTATATTTATTTTTTCGACAGGTATGAGCACTAAGGATGATAGCTTCAATCGGATTAAACACACGTGGATACTTTGGCTTTTATGGGAGAGAAAACAGGAGATGTTTTGTTAGTGATCGTGTAAAGTCATAAATTTCACACAACTGCCATGTGTCTTTTTCACCATGAATTTGAACTACGATTAATCATATTTGAATGTATATGACACTGTAAATAGGCAAGTAGAGGTTTTGAGGGCAATTATCATCTTCTTAGTTGCCATGACATTCCTCTTTCACAGATAACGGTGCAGCGACGGCGTTCGGTGGTTCTAGTTGGCCACTAAAGGGCGGGAAGACGTCACTTTTTGAGGGTGGAATCCGCGCGGTTGGTTTCATTAACAGTCCTTTGTTCCCATCCCGATTGTGGGGCACGGTTAACAGACAGTTAATCCATGTCAGTGATTGGTTTCCAACTCTTGTTCGCATTGCTGGTGGTCAGCTTCGTGGGACAAAGCCGCTTGATGGCTACGACCAGTGGGACACCATTATGTGAGTATCTCGGGTAGTGAACTTCTAAAATTGGTCGTTGGTGGCGCTCAAGTACATCCACTATGTAGCAGCGACACATGTGTTCAAGCTTGGTCGCTGCCTTGGCTATGCAATGTTTGTGTTTGCTTGTTTGTCTGCTTTTATTTTCGTCCCTAAATGAAGACGCAACGTCGAAAAACTGGAGACAGTACACATAAAGTTTAAAAGAGCTTGCTTGTTCGATAAAATGTGCCTCTCGCTTTCTGTTATTGCAGTTTTAAGTCTACCGTATTTGTGGAATATAACTTTTAATACGCAATGCATCAAATTATTTGTATCTAGTCATCGACCAACACTATCAACAGCACAGCAAAAGAAAATATTCACAAGTACGGATCAATAGATATCATACTAAATAGTTGTGCTACTTTGAGTGTAGTCAGGGCCTCGATTATACTGTCACACGTCACATCTCACTCACAGACAAGGCACTCCGTCGCCAAGAAGGGAGATCCTGATTAATATCGATCCCATGATACCTTGCGAAGGATGTGCACAACAGAGCCCCTGGGACCACAAGGAGTTCGATGTTCGAGTGCACGCCGGGATTATTGCCGGGGATTGGAAATTGGTAACGGGCAATCCAAGTGAGTTTCCTAATCATTTTCTGTCTTTGATTTCGTTACCTGACACATTTGTGAGGAGCCCGTTCCTGCGATTCTTAGTAAGTCAGTACGCCAACAAGCTCCAGATAAATTGCCATAGCGGATGCGCCGGTTCAAATAAAAGGGACAATGCTTGCGGTAATACTGCTGTCATTATGAGCGGGTATAGTTACTATACAAACATTCCACCTGAATTTTTTTCAGCCTGTACTTGTCCAGTGACAGAAAGGCGTCGTCCGGAGTTGGTGCCTTCACCTGTTTCTGTTGCCGCCCTTTGACATCATTATTTTGAAATTTTAACTTAGTGTAGAATGCATTGATGGAATAAGAAAGTGAATTTGATGAAATTGAAGACAAATATGTATATAGATTTCTAGTCAGTCGTATTTCACAACCTGCCAGTACTTTTAGCTGGCGACACGAGTTTGGATAAATCGTCGATTGGAAGACATTTGGACTTTAGCTCATAGAGTTACAAATGAGCCTGAGCGTTTCATTGGAAATTCTCACATAAGAAATTGTGTCTTTGAAAAATGAAGAGATAATGCGTTTTGCAGGTTTTGGAATGTAAAAGACACGACTTGTCATCGCTATTTTGACTGTATCGTCGCCAAAGAAGTATGGGGAATTGTAGTTTCATTGTATGGAATTACACGAGTCTCAATTGCGAAACTTGGAGCTAGAATTACGGATTAGATAGTGTTAGTTGTCACGTCTTCAAGTGTATATGTTGCTTGAACAACTTATAATGTAAATTTCCCATAGGAGATAATAAAAAAGGTGTCATGCATGGAAAGGAAACGTTCCACCAGGAATTATAGATATTCACAAGGAATTCAAAACCCTTCTTAGTACACATATGGCAAATATTAATTTTTTTGTGAAGTCTTCCAACTAGAGCCTCTTGTAATGGAGTATGCGCCTTGAAAGTGAAATACTTTAAGTTTCGTTCAAACTTTCCTCAAGGAATCTTTCAATCATTCTCTTTCAAAATCAGGAATACAAATAGGGGGTCACCGTGCAAATTTTAGTACTAGAGAAACATATTACCCAACTAGATATTTACCGATATTTTAAATAAATTCAAAATGGCCGCGATCCATGTATAACTCTGTGTAGAGATATAAAATTTTCGTTTTTCGAAAAAGATAAGACGGTGAAATACAACCCTTTTCAGAATTAGAGCGCGAAGCCACTGCAGTGAACTGCAATAAAACTGCTCACACTAATTAGTTTCAGCTGTAGCCAGCTGGTAAAGTCGACAACATTGTATGTCCCATGCAGACAGTTTGTCCGGGGAAGTTGAAATAAAAAAGATTTGTACATGGACCAGCGCATGGTAATGTTACATTGTATCTTAATCTTGAACACAGGGTGCCAATCGTAAACTCTCATTTACAACTCGAGCCTCAGACAGCTAGTTTTGCCTTTGTACAAGCAGACTTTTTGGTCTTTATCAAGTAGCCTTGTTCAACATCAAAGTGGCCACGGCTACAGCTGAAACTAATTAGTGTAAGCAGTTTTATTGCAGTACACTGCAGTGGCTTCGCGCTCTAATTCTGAAAAGGGTTGTATTTTCTTACATCAGCTTTAAAATAAGCCCCCAGGGGTAAATCAGAAAAGAACTATAAAAGTTTGAGAGTGACATTGTCTGTCCCCAAGGCGCATTCTACCTTAATGCATAGATGATTGGGACATAAATAGGGATTTTGCAGACTATTTCCCAACCACATTGTTATAAAACGGATAAAGAAGATGTTTTGACCGTTTTTTACTTTCTACGCTCAGAGTTAATGTAGAGTATACCCTTGAATCACAGAAAGTGGATCTTTGAACGAGACTCGGAGTTGTAACAATGCCTGCCGGGATTAAAGGTATACTGTTACCTGTTCCAATTTTGCCAAAGATACCATGGAAAGAGAACCAATCACAGATTTTAAGCGGATGGCCGCTTTTTAGAAACAGCGTCCTCACATGGGCATTTTGAATAGCAAGGAACGCCCCTTTGACCATATATGGGCATATTTAGATTACAGGTGACTGTATACCTTTAACCTTTACTGATGCAAATTGTTTTTTCCACAGATCACAATTACTGGGTAGCGCCGCCAGAGACACCGGGCCTGAAGAACATCTATCCCCATGAACCCGGTAAAATGTTATGGTTGTACAACATCGCCTCGGATCCGAACGAGGAGAACGATCTTTCCGAGGACTTCCCCGGAATCGTCGACGCATTGCTTGACAGGCTTGCCCAGTACAACGAAACTGCCGTGCCAGTCATGTACCCGGATGGTGACCCCAACGCTGACCCTGACAGGCGGGGAGGAAGTTGGGGACCATGGGTTTAGCAGCGGTCTGTTACTAGAGAGAAGCTTGATTTCGGATTGGCATAATGGATATTACAGTATCGTCGAGTGATAAAAGTAGAAATTTACGATTCAAATGCATAATTTGCATAGTTGAATGGCGGAAGCTATTCACATCTCATATTTGTATCAAATATCGTATTTTCTTTACCGAATCGTGTGACTTAACATCAAACATTTGTGATAATTTGGAAAAAAAACTATGAATAAACCTCACTATGCCATATCACGGTAACACTACCCCATAGGCTAGAGTAACCATGGCAATACTGATAGAAACCGACAACTACTAGTATTACTTGCATCAGCTACAGGGTTATGGTCTCTTTTACACTTGCTCTCGGAAGGGAAAATTTGTTTATGTGCTCAAGAAATTTGCACGGTAACCCTCATTTTTATTCATGAATAAGAACCTTAAAATTTTAGAGAAAGATAGTTTCTTAATCATTTATTGTATGGTTTCACAAACAACAAAAAACGAATGCTCTAGGTCGCATAACGTCAGCAGTTTGTCCTGTAAATGTGAAATGTGTATTGGCAACTGAACGTAGTGGATCAGACATTGGATATGATCGAATGAAAAACATTTTTGTTGGATTTTCATGAATTTAAAATTCAAGGGGGTTCAATGGAGAGACGAAAGCGGGCCAATTACACATATGAAGCACCATACGACTTACCTACAACATACTATAAAGTAAATATAAACCAAATACATGGGTGTTTTCAACGGTAGTTCTCTTTTTTGAGGATGTGGTGGCCCTGAAAAGGGCCGTTTGGTATGTGTATGCAAAGCATACGATTTACTTGGATTTGGACTGGGTCTTCTTAGGCAAGAGTACAGCCTGGATGTTTGGCAATACACCACCCTGGGCGATGGTCAGACCACCGAGAAGTCTGTTCAATTCTTCGTCGTTGCGGACAGCCAACTGTAAATGGCGAGGAATGATTCGAGTTTTCTTGTTGTCACGGGCTGCGTTGCCTGCCAACTCCAGGATTTCGGCGGCCAAGTACTCGAGGACTGCAGCCAAGTAGACTGGAGCACCAGCACCCACACGCTGGGCGTAGTTACCCTTTCGCAAGAAACGGTGCACACGACCAACGGGGAACTGCAGACCAGCACGGCTGGATCTGCTCTTGGCCTTACCCTTTGCTTTGCCTCCTTTACCACGTCCGGACATTTTGCAACGATTAGAACCGAATCTTAAAATAAGACTGCGATTAAACACGAGACAAATTTATACCAAAGCAGGCAGAATACTGAACGGAGCTTAACCAATCAAATAGGTCGCCGCTAATTATTCAATTATGGAAACGCATCAATGCAGGCTATCGAAGCGCTAACGACTTTTACATATGCAAAGATTATTCAGACACTAAACTGCTTTCTCGTTAGTTCGCTTCGTTTCCCACCAAACAAGAACGATTCTTCAATTTGCATTTGGTTGATTATAAATCAGTTTCATTTCTGGGTGAGTGTCATTCTGCTGTTCCCTAGCAAAGTCGATCATACACAATCATGCCTCCAAAGACTAGTGGTAAAGCTGCCAAGAAAGCCGGTGTTAGGGACTGGTCAGTTTCTTCAGCCTGGGGGGGCCGGTGGATTCATGGGGGGGTCACCCTGTTTTTGACTTTGGTGATAGGGGGGTCACCATGTTTTTGAAATGCCCAATAGGGGGGGTCAGTGTGTTTTTGAATTTTGACACCGGCTCATCATTGCCTAAAATGCTAGTGTCAGCCACAAAATTTCATCATTCAGTTGTATTTTTCGTCGCGCCCTTCGGGCGCGTAACTTTATTAATCAGTCATATTTTTCAGCACGCCTAACTTTAACATATCAAGCATACATACATCAGAGATATATGTATGTTCAATATTTTTCAGCGTGCTCTTCAAGCTCAATACTTTAATATATCAGACATTTTTCAGCATGCCCTTCAGGTGCATGACTTTAATATACAAGGCATATATATCAGAGATATCAGGATGTTTCATATTTTCGGCGCGCCCTTCGGGCGCCATACTTTAATAAATCAGAGATATCTTTATGCTTGCTAAGTGAAAGTGTACCATTATGAAATCTGCATTTCATATGAAAAGGATGACAAATTCCTGATACTTTTCTGTTCTCTCTATGAGAATTCAGTATGAGAAAGCAACATGCATAAATATTTCATAATATATATTTGATACAGTGACTTATTTTAGAGATAGAAAAATGACAAGATATCTTTCCTTCTCATTGATGCAATTATTTTCCTTTGTTTCACAGGTTTTCTGTAGAAAGATGCTTTTTATGAACAAAATAACAGTCAAAAAAAGCAGTTTTTGTCATTATTAGCTGTGCTTTTATGGTTTCAATGTTACAAGAAAAGGTCCTCTCAGACACTGTACACATCAAATTTGGCTAAAAAAGCTCTCTATGGCTCCTCAGGAGATTTAATTGGATGGTTGGCAAGTTTTAACACCCATCAAAGTTTTTGATTCACTGCTTTTTCCTCTTTGATATTAATGATTGACATCCATTTCTGTACAACAGTTCAGGACATCTGGTTAAGCATAGAAAGTGTGATATATTCACAGTTCACAGCTCATTCAAAATACAGCTCATTCAAAATGTACTGTATTCAGACTTTAAGTTGACACTTTGAAATTCCTATCTTACAACTGACATGTCAACAATGTCATTAAAACATAGAATGACTATATAAAATAATATATGTAAAATGTAAAATATAATATATATATTATATATATATATATATATATATATATATATATATATATATATATATATATATATATATATATATATGTGTGTGTAGATGAAAGTCCGGAGCTGGACCTATAGCTCTAGTTCAACTATTGAGCACTCTACCAGTCCGATGAAGACATCAATCTACGTCCTGCTCGTATATATATATATATATATATAGTGTATATATATATATATATATATATATATATATATATATATATATATATATATATATATATATATATATATATATATATATATATATATATTATATATGTCCACCTTTTGTTTTACCTATGTTGCGCTCCGGGGGGGGGGGTCACCCTGTTTTCGAAATTTGGAATAGGGGGGTCACCCTGTTTTCAAAATTTGGAATAGGGGGGGTCAGCCACTTTTTGACGTCAGCAAAAAATAATCCACCGCCCCCCCCCCAGCCGAAGAAACTGACCAGTCCCTTAGCAAAGCTGCACGCACTGGAGACAAGAAGAGAAAGAGACGAAGGAAGGAAAGCTATGGTATCTACATCTACAAAGTGTTGAAACAGGTCCACCCCGATACTGGCGTCTCCTCCAAAGCCATGTCAATCATGAACAGCTTTGTCAACGATATCTTCGAGCGTATCGCCGCAGAAGCTTCCCGCTTAGCCCACTACAACAAGCGTTCCACCATCACCAGCAGAGAGATCCAGACCGCTGTCCGTCTCTTGCTGCCCGGTGAGCTTGCCAAGCACGCCGTCAGTGAGGGCACTAAAGCCGTCACCAAATACACCAGCTCCAAGTAAATCGTATGCCTTGCATACACACACCAAACGGCCCTTTTCAGGGCCACCACATCCTCAAAAAGAGAACTACCGTACAACCACGCAAAACAATTCTAATCACACCTTTCCACTCAATCTCGGTGTTGTTTTATCATAACGACCATTTCATATTCCATATTGTTCTCATTCAATATACTCTCTTAAAAATTTGCATTCCAAAGTAAACATCACAGTATTAAAGTGGTAATGTCTCCTTCCTCACATACAACTAATTACACAGAGCATGTTAAAAAAATGTTGAGTAGAAACTCAATAAATCAGGTATTGAGTACCAATAATATAATTGTTCCACATCATCCTATACTAAAAATGTTGTTATAATAATGCTAGTAATTTCAATTCACTTAAATCTTCAAGACGTTTGCCTTGATGCCGCATAACTTTTGATCAGCAAGGCGTGTTTCTCAGTTTTTCCTTGGTGACATATATAGTGACTAAGACAACGGTCAACAACTTTCGAGGCAAAAGCTCTCAAGGGTAGGCATTGACTACGAAAGGCTGATTCAAATATAGCTTAGGTACTGAAGTGAACTTTTAAATGTTACCACGATCCATAACAAACAAATTTGTAGAATTTCTGAATGAATATCTTGGGTTAGAAGTGTCGTCGCCATTTCGAAAGACGCATCCATACTTTGATACTTTTGATCTTAAAATCGATCGCCTTTTTTACGAAAAGAAAATTAATATTCAGTAAGTTTCAAACATCAATCGAGCAATTCATTATATTACAAGTCGAAGTTGATACTTTCGTCAATTATCAAAAGCACAGTTAGCTGGAAGATGCGTCGATCGAGCAGTAAGGTGCGGAATTGTGTTTTATCGTTTTTAGAAAGTTTAGCTAGAACTTTAGAAAGCTAAATTAGAATTGTCTAAGTCTCAATCTAAAATCCGGCTAAATAAGAAAGTTTAGAAAGTTATTTAGATCGGGGAAAATATCGTAATTTTCGGATATATCGCTGGAAAAAATGTTGTACTCCTTAGAGCCGAATTAAACTCCAGCTAAATTACAAAGTTTAGAACGCTATTTAGATCGGGCTAAATATCGGAAATATCGTGATATATCAGATATATCACAGGAAAAAAGTTTGAACTCCTCAGAGCCGATCGATTTATTTTGCTACCATTGACAATACACAGAGTTTTGAACAGGAACACGGCGATAGACACAATTCCGCACCTAACTCCCTCTATGGGGAGCGTTGATAGCGTCCTCGAGCGACGGATCTTTCAGTCTAATTAAAAGTCTGAAGCGGTAGAAAAAAACAGGCGGAGATTGACATCATCAGCTATAATAGATGTGACAGCCGTAAATTGGACTACAAATCTAAAAGATGCAAACAAAGCAATCGAAACACACACAAACATGTACAATTCTAAGATGAACATTTTAAAAATAGCGCCACGAGATTAATAAAGGGTTAGAAAAATGATACCGATGCAATGGCAATAGATATAATACAGTGATCAACAGAGCCACCGTCATACATACAAAAATGCCAGTGTCGATTTTCGCCTACAGAAATTCATGTAATGATAGGAATTTTCGATATTCTACAGTGACAAATGTCCATCCACCAAACGGTAATGTCCTTCAAAAGTATGATGAATTTACGATTTTGTTTACGCTAAGGTCAGAATGAAATGCGCTGAACCAGGACAACCTGCCGTAGTATATAGGCTCGGTCCCTGACTGTGTCTGACGTCATAGGCTTCGGGTAGGCATACAGAACGTATTTCCTCGTTGACACTTGTAGACAAAACAAGTTTCCTGATCCGTGGGGAAAGTACTGTAACCGTGCCAAGAATGGCATCGAATATTAAAATATGTTCATAAACTCCATTTTGATATGATCAGTGAACTGAACGAGAAGTTAAACTCTAAAAAACACATCATAAATATTGAAAAATAAGTTGCGAATCATTGAGAGCATAGACCCTCGAGGGTCTATGCTGATAACAGTGGATATCTCATTAAACGGCGTAAATCACAGGTTAAAATATGCAGTGACGAAGTGGTGACACTTCTGTGGGCCTTGTTACCAAAACCACGGATACTACTTTTGGTTCGCTTTTCCATAGACAGTTGAAGCGAGACTGTCTATTTTTTTTCCCAGCAAATAATGACAAAACATCAAATCTTACAGTCTACCCACGGTACTAAATATTTATATCCTTTAATATTAAGACACTGTCCCGAAATTCGTGACAACAAAACGCAATCACTTCTCCCGATGTTAACAATTGACCAACCGATCAAATGTACACAAAACAACGAATTTCTTCGAGTCCGAAAAAAATCTGGTTTTCAAAAAAAATAATGTGCTGTTTTATATATATTTGGTGAAACTGCCTCTTTCGAGACTCTAGAAAACCACCATGGTTTTCTTCGATCGATGTAGCCAAACACCCCACAACCCCCTCTCCCTGCATATATCAACACATGCAAAGTTCAGCTCTGTAGTTTATCTATTATTCAATAACAAACAATAGCGAGGAAATCGTCGAAGTTAATTAAATACACAGATCGTGCTTCCTACTACGTTCGCGGCTGCCCAATATAAAGGTGTCGATTTTTTTCAAGGGCATTCTGAATTCAATCTGCAAACATGTCTGGTCGTGGTAAAGGAGGCAAAGGTCTGGGAAAAGGAGGCGCCAAGCGTCATCGTAAGGTTCTGCGAGATAACATCCAGGGTATCACCAAACCAGCTATCCGTCGTCTGGCCCGTCGTGGTGGTGTCAAGCGTATCTCTGGTCTCATCTACGAAGAAACCCGTGGTGTACTCAAGGTCTTCTTGGAGAATGTCATCCGTGATGCCGTCACCTACACAGAGCACGCCAAGAGAAAGACCGTCACCGCCATGGATGTGGTCTACGCTCTGAAACGCCAAGGCCGTACTCTCTACGGTTTCGGTGGCTAGATCATGACACAAAACAACCAATACCAAACGGCCCTTTTCAGGGCCACCACATTTTCCAAAAAGAGAACTGCCGTATTCATACCATTCTATAACAATAGTTGTACTCTTTCAATCGATGAACATAATTAACCTACAGTCATTTTTGACCACTTTCACTGCGACATATAGCCTACATACACACGAATGTGAATTAATGAAAATTTACCTTATCGATGAAGAGTAGAAGATTCCGTGAAGTACAAGAAATTTGCGTAGCTTCTGAATTTTCTTTGCAATCTCTAAAAGTTGATTGTGTATGTTTGAACTTCGTATAATTCAACAATCAAGATACCTGTGTGCCGACAACAAAGGACTGAATTTGTTCAGGATAGCACCGGAGAATAGAGCACTAAACGGGGATGACACTTGCTTGGCATATCTCGAGGCTTCATCAGTCGTCATTTGTGTTTTTGTTTCAAAAGCCTTTTGCACGGTTTGTAGACTGTAGTAGCTCAAGAGTCAAAGCATCGCCTGACTGTAAGACTGTTTTTGAATCCTTAGCGCTCATATTCGAAAATGCTCGAACTACGCTAAGCACTACTTGGAAATTTTTTTTCGAGCTGCAACATTTCCGCTATACGGATGACCAAAGGTGTTGTTGATTATAAGCGGATATTGTTTCAAAAAAGACGTGAGAATACTTATTAAAACAAGAAAGTTGAGTGGTCAAAAATTCATTAAAGGTTACTTTTATGGACAACTAAGCCATGTAAGAAAATTTTAATTTATTTGTTTCTGTGCTTCAAATATCTTCACGGTGTCCCCTGATTTGTAACAACAGTAGCTGTACTTTTTTCAAATCGATGAACATAATTAACGTACAGTCATTTTCGAGCACTTTCACCGCGACATATACGTACACACGAATGTAAATTAATGCAAATTTACCTTTTCTATAAAGAGTAGAAGATCCCGTGAAGTACAAGACAATTGCATTGCTTCGGAATTTTTCTTGAAAATCTCTAAAAGTTTCGCTTCAGCAGGTGACTGCGTATGTTTGAAATTCGTGTAGATCGTGGAGATTTGACGTAGTGGTGTCGTCATTCTTGTTTTTGTTTCAAAAGTCTTCTGCACGGTTTGTAGACTGCAGTAGCTCAAGAGTTAAAGCGTCACCTGACTGTAACACTATTTTGGAGTCCTTAGCGCTCAAATTGAAAAAATGCTCGAACGACACCAAACACTGCTTGGAACGCGAAAATTGACTTCCTGGCGGCAATTTTTTTTACGAGCTGCAGTATTTCTGTTATACGCATGACCCAAGGTGTTGTCGATTATAAGCGGGTGTTGTTTCTGAAAGGACGTGAGAATACTTATTAAAACTAAAAGGTTGAGTAGTCGGTATCCGTAAATTGTACGTACATTCATCTGAATTGAAAATATAGATAATGATTACGATTTAAAGTAAAGTAATAAGATGGGGTAAATGAAATGAACGGTATAAACTTTCCGAACTCAAATTAGACTAGACGATAACTGATGAGGGCGCTGTGCTCGGTTGGTATAAAATTCGACGTTCTTTCGCCAAATCGATCGTGCTGACAGTAGCAACCGTTAATTTGATGGTTGAACACAAACTGTGAATAAACACCATTACTATACACCTGTGTCTGTAATCTATGAAGTTTCGCCGCACAGTAAGTTTTGGTATCAGAGGTGGAGAAGTCCAATAACTTTGACGCGAAGTACAATAACTTTATGTGTTGTGGTATGCTATTGGACCTTTGAACTCATAACAACAGACGTGAACTTGTACAAGGCGAAGAACAAGAGAAGATTTTACTTTTTTACAAAAAACATATAAAAATCAGTACGTCACGCAGTGATGATCAGTCAAAAACTTGTGAATTTAAGTAAAATTGTGCTGAACTATAATTTCTACAACGTGTTCTGCGCTGTGCAGATTGAAGTTTGTTTTTGTTGCTACTTTTCCTGATAAAGGTGGAATAAAATGGTTATAATAAGAAGGTTCATCACAATATACCGCAATTTATGTTCGAGTACATCGTACGCTTCCGTATTGTCCTCGATGCTACGCGTCTCGGACAATACTTCCGCTGTACGGTTACTCTGAAGGAAAACTATGTAGGAAAATTTTAATTTATTTGTCTCTTTGCTCCAAGAATTTGCACGGTGACCTCTGATTTTGTATTCATGATTATGAAAGTTAATTATTTTAGAGAAAGCAATTGAAGAACTCACTGATGGTTAGGTCTTCACAAACAACGAAAACGAATGCTCTAGGTAGCATAACGTCAGCAGTACGTCTTGTAAATGTGCAATGTGTAAGGGCAATTGACCATAGTGAAACCATGGAGGTAGAAACAGACATTGGATATGATCGATTAAAAAACGTTTTATCATGAGTTTAAGTGCAAGGTTCAACGGAGTAACGGAGCGGGCCAAGTACACATGTGAAGCATCATCGATAGTATATTATATATGTAAACGAAACACATATAAGTGTTTTCAACGGTAGTTCTCTTTTTTGAGGATGTGGTGGCCCTGAAAAGGGCCGTTTGGTATGTGTATGCAAAGCATACGATTTACTTGGATTTGGACTGCGTCTTGTTGGGTAAGAGTACAGCCTGGATGTTTGGCAATACACCACCCTGGGCGATGGTCACACCACCCATAAGTTTGTTCAATTCTTCGTCGTTGCGGACAGCCAACTGTAAGTGACGAGGAATGATTCGACTTTTCTTGTTGTCACGGGCTGCGTTGCCTGCCAACTCCAGGATTTCGGCGGCCAAGTACTCGAGCACTGCAGCCAAGTAGACTGGAGCACCAGCACCCACACGCTGGGCGTAGTTGCCCTTGCGCAAGAAACGGTGCACACGACCAACGGGGAACTGCAGACCAGCACGGCTGGATCGGCTCTTTGCCTTACCCTTTGCTTTGCCTCCTTTACCACGTCCAGACATTTTGCAACAACTAGAACTGAATCTTAAAATAAGACTGCGAATAATTGGCATGTACACGGGACAAATTTATACCAAAGCATGCAATATACTGAATGGAGCTCAACCAATCAAATAGGCCACCGCTAATTATTCAATTATTGAAACGCATCAATGCAAGCGTGGCTACCGAAGCGCTAACGACTTTTACATATGCAAAGATTATTCAGACACTAAACTGCTTTCTCGGTAGTTCGCTTCTTTTCCCACCAAACAAAAACGAATCTTCAATTTGCATTTGGTTGATTATAAATCAGTTTCATTTCTGGGTGAGTGTCATTCTGCTATTTCCTATCAAAGTCAATTACATACGCAATCATGCCTCCAAAGACCAGTGGTAAAGCTGCCACTGGAGACAAGAAGAGAAAGAGACGAAGGAAAGAAAGTTATGGTATCTACATCTACAAAGTGTTGAAACAGGTCCATCCCGACACTGGCGTCTCCTCCAAAGCCATGTCCATCATGAACAGTTTTGTCAACGACATCTTCGAACGTATCGCCGCTGAAGCATCTCGCTTGGCCAACTACAACAAGCGTTCCACCATCACCAGCAGAGAGATCCAGACGGCTGTCCGTCTCTTGCTGCCCGGTGAGCTTGCCAAGCACGCCGTCAGTGAGGGCACTAAAGCCGTCACCAAGTACACCAGCTCCAAGTAAATTGTATGCCAAGCATACACACACCAAACGGCCCTTTTCAGGGCCACCACATCCTCAAAAAAGAGTACTACCGTACAAATACGCAAAACAAGTCTAATCACTCCTTTCCACTGAATGTCGGTATCGTGTTATCAGAAAACCTCCATTTCATATTCCATATAGTTCTAATCGAAATGAACAGTATGCTGGCTAATTTTATTTCCAAGTGAAAATCACAGTATTACTAAGTGGTAATGTCTCCTCTTCACATACAAGTGCAGAAACTTTCGAAGCCAGGTATTGACTACGAATAATATTATTGTTCCCATTCCAGATCATCGCATAATTAAAATGTTGTTATATTAATACTAGTAATTTCAATGAACTTAGTCTCCCAGACGTTTGCCTTGATGCTGCATAATTACTGACCAGAAAGGCATGTAATTCTCAGCTTTTCCCTCGTGACATATATATCGGCAAAGACAACAATTAAGAACTTTCGAGCCAAAAGCTCTCTAAGCAAGGCATTGAATACGGAAGGCCAAATAAAATACAGCTTAGGCATTGAAGTGAATGTTTGAAATGATCCATACAAACAAATTTGTACAATTTCTGAATGAGTATCCTAGGTTAGAAGTATCGTCGCCATTTTGAAAGACCAAGCCAGAGTTTGATATTACGATCTCAAAATCGATCGCCTTTTTAAGGACAAGTAAATTACGCAAACGATGTCGTAATCAGTAATTTTAAAACATCAATTGAGCGATTATTTATATTAGCACATCGACGTATGGTAGTTGATACTTTCGTCAGTTATTAAAAGTCTGATGCGCTAGAAAAAAAAAACTGGCGGAGATCGACATCATCGGCTATAATAGGTGTGACAGTAAGAGACCAAAAATCTTAAAATATGCAAACAAAGCAATCGAAACAGACACAAACTACATGTACAATTCTAAGATGAATATTTTTAAAATAGCGCCTCGAGATTTGAATGGTTCGAAATATGATACCGATGCAATGAATACAGTGATCAACAGAGCTACCGTCATACATACAAAATGCCGGTGTCGATTATTCGCCGACAGAAATTCATATAATGATAGGAATTTTCGATATTCTACCACCACAAATGTTCATCCTCCGAACTTTAATATCCCTCAAAATTATGATTAATTTACGATTTTCTGGACGCTTAGTTCAGAGTGAAATGCGCTGGACCAGGACAACCCGCCGTAGTCTATGGCCACAGTACCTGACTGTGTCTGACGTCAGAGGCTATGAATGGACATACAGGACGTATTCCCTCGTTGACACTTTAAAACGATACAAGTGTCCTAACTTTCGGCCAGTGGGGCCTGGAGCATGGCGGTACGGGGAGAGTAACCGTGCCAAGAATGGCATCCAGCATCGAACATAAACAGGCTAAATGTTCACAAGATGTTCACAAACTCCATATGATCTGTGAACTGAAGGAAACACTGAACTTTAAAAAAACAACAAAATATTGAAAAATAGGTTACTGCGAACAGTGAAGATCTCGAGGATGAAAAGCGCAACGACATTAAACGGCGTAAATCACATGTGAAAATATGCAGTGATGATGTGGGGACGCTTCTGTGCCTATTGTTACCAAAACCACGGATACTACTTTAGGTTCGCTTTTCCATAGACAGCTGAAGCGAGACTGTCTATGGCTGTTCCCAGCAAATAACGACAAAACATCAAATCTTACACTGCACCCAAACTAGTAAATATTTATTTTCTTTAATTTTAAGACTGTCCTCAATTACGTCGCAATAAACGCGATTGCTTCTCCCGATGTTAACAATCGACCAACGATCAAATTTACAAAAGCACAATGAATTTCTTCGATTCAGTCAAAAATGAGGCGGAGGAAAATTACGGCGGTGACGGAAGGACGTACAGGCAAGCCGATACAGAGTGTTTCCTTCGTAGACTAACTACGGCGTCCTACTTTGCTCACAAATGCAAGGGTTTATAATTATGTGTGGTGTGTAAAAGTCGCATTTACATATATTAAAATTCATTAGTTTTACAGTCATGTCAGGTGTGATCTCAGGGTGGTCTTTCGATACACAAATCCAAGGTGCAGAACATGTCAATGGCATGAAGCCTGAAAGGTGTCGGTAAATAAATTGCACGCATATTGGATGATCACCTGATGTGTCGATAAATAAACTAAATGTATATGTCAATCTAGCAAAAACTTCATCTTTTCATTTCCCGAAAAAAAATCTGATTTTCATAAAAAATATATTGTGCTGTTTTACACATTGGGTGAAATTGCCTCTTTCTAGACTCTACAAGACCACCTTGGTTTTCTTCGATCGATGTAGCCAAACACCCATCAACAACCCCGCCCATATCAACACATGCAAAGTTCATCTTTGTAGTTTATCCATTATTCAATAATAAACTATAGCGAGGAAATCATCGAAGTTGATTTAATATACTGACCGTGTTTTCTACTACGTTCGCGACTACCAAATATAAAGGCGTCGAGTTATATCAAGGGCATTGTGAATAAGGCTGTTCACAATTTACGTCACTGTTCTCTCATTAATATGCAAAAATAAATATTTGTCCGCATTTTTAGATTACGCTTTTGAAAATTACGCATGGATGAACGACGAAAACACATCTCAGTTGGCGACTGCTAGTGTAACAATGAATACTAAAAAACATATTCACGACTCAGAGTACAAACTGCAAAAACAGCCACGCATGCAACATTGATAAAATTTGTCCGCATTTCAAGCTGCGTGTCCGATGTCGCGCGCGTACAGCTATATATAGTAACAAACCTGTAACCGTGAACAGCGCTATTCAACCTGCAAACATGTCTGGTCGTGGTAAAGGTGGAAAAGGTCTGGGAAAAGGAGGCGCCAAGCGTCATCGTAAGGTTCTGCGTGATAACATCCAGGGTATCACCAAACCAGCTATCCGTCGTCTGGCCCGTCGTGGTGGTGTCAAGCGTATCTCTGGTCTCATCTACGAAGAAACTCGAGGTGTACTCAAGGTCTTCTTGGAGAACGTCATCCGTGATGCCGTCACCTACACCGAGCACGCCAAGAGAAAGACCGTCACCGCCATGGATGTGGTCTACGCTCTGAAACGCCAAGGCCGTACTCTGTACGGTTTCGGCGGCTAGATCACCAACAAAACAACCCATACCAAAAGGCCCTTTTCAGGGCCACCACATTTTCCAAAAAGAGAACTGCCGTATTCATATCATTCTATAACAGTAGTTGTACTTTTTCCAATCGATGAACATAATTAACGTACAGACATTTTTGACCACTTTCACTGCGACATACATATACACACGAATGTAAATTAATGAAAATTTACCTTATCGATAAAGAGTAGAAGATTCCGTGAAGTACAAGAAAGTTGCGTTGCTTCTGAATTTTCTTGGCAATCTCTAAAAGTCGATTGCGTATGTTTGAACTTCGTATAATTCAACCATCAAGATACATGTATGCCGACAACAAAGGACTGAATTTGTTCAGGATAGCACCGGAGAATAGAACACTTCTTGCCGTCAAATGAATATACGGTAAACTCAACTGGCAGAAAAACGGGGCTGACACTTGCTTGGCTTATCTCGAGGCTTCATCAGTCGTCATTTGTGTTTTTGTTTCAAAAGCCTTTTGCACGGTTTGTAGACTGTAGTAGCTCAAGAGTCAAAGCATCGCCTGACTGTAAGACTGTTTTTGAATCCTTAGCGCTCATATTCGAAAATGCTCGAACTACGCTAAGCACTACTTGGAAATTTTTTTTCGAGCTGCAACATTTCCGCTATACGGATGACCAAAGGTGTTGTTGATATTAAGCGGATATTGTTTCAAAAAAGACGTTAGAATACGTATTAAAACTAGAAAGTTGAGTGGTCAGTATCCGAGAATTGTAAATTCATCTGAAATGAAAATATTGATAATGATTACAATTCAAAGTAAAGTAATACGATGGGGTATGAAACGAGCAGTCTAAACTTTCTGAATTAGAACAGATAGCAACCGGTGAGGGCGCTGTGCTTAGTTGGTATAAAATTGGATGTTCTTCTCGAAATCGGTCGTGCTGACAGTAGGAGTCGCCGAAATATCAAGTAGAAATTTGAAGTAGAAACACAAGGAAAAATGATAGTATGACTACGTAAATTGCGGAGGGACAGAGCAGATGCACTATGAACGAATTTTTGAAAAGATAACAGTTTCGTTGTGTCAAAATGACAAGTTGACCAACCGATGAGGCGAAATATTTCGCTGACTTTTTAGTGCGCCTACATCTACTGGAAAGCCGCCAGAGACGCCGGTTCTAAAGAAAATCTATGCCAATGGACCCGGTAAAATGTTACATTGTACGATGTATTCGAACATAAATTCCAGTATTTTGTGAATAATCTTAAATTATGCAATAAAGATTACTTTTGAGGACAACTAAGCCATGTAAGAAAATTTTAATTCATTTGTTTCTGTGATTCAAATATCTTCACGGTTACCCCTAATTTGTAACAACAGTATTTGTACTTTTTTCAAATCGATGAACATAATTAACGTACAGTCATTTTCGAGCACTTTCACCGCGACATATACGTACACACGAATGTAAATTAATGCAAATTTACCTTTTCTATAAAGAGTAGAAGATCTCGTGAAGTACAAGACAATTGCATTGCTTCGGAATTTTTCTTGAAAATCTCTAAAAGTTTCGCTTCAGCAGGTGACTGCGTATGTTTGAAATTCGTGTAGATCGTGGAGATTTGACCTAGTGGTGTCGTCATTCTTGTTTTTGTTTCAAAAGTCTTCTGCACGGTTTGTAGACTGCAGTAGCTCAACAGTTAAAGCGTCCCCTCACTGTAACACTATTTTGGAGTCCTTAGCGTTGAAATTGAAAAAATGCTCGAACGACGCCAAGAACTGCTTGTAACGCGAAAATTGACTTCCTGGCGGCAATTTTTTTACGAGCTGCAGTATTTCTGTTATACGCATGACCCAAGGTGTTGTCGATTATAAGCGGGTGTTGTTTCTGAAAGGACGTGAGAATACTTATTAAAACTAAAAGGTTGAGTAGTCGGTATCCGGAAATTGTACGTACATTCATCTGAATTGAAAATATAGATAATGATTACGATTCAAAGTAAAGTAACAAGATGGGGTAAATGCAATGAACGGTATAAACTTTCCGAACTCAAATTAGACGAGACGATAACTGATGAGGGCGCTGTGCTCGGTTGGTATAAAATTCGACGTTCTTTCGCCAAATTGATCGTGCTGACAGTAGCATTAATTTGATGGTCGAACACAAACTGTGAATAAACACCATTACTATATACACCTGCGTCTGTAATCTATGAAGTTTCGCCGCACAGTAAGTTTTGGTATCAGAGGTGGAGAAGTCCAATAACTTTGACGCGAAGTACAATAACTTTATGTGTTGTGGTACGCTATTGGACCTTTGAACTCATAACAACAGACGTGAACTTGTACAAGGCGAAGAACAAGAGAAGATTTTACTTTTTTTACAAAAAACATATAAAAATCAGTACGTCACGCAGCGATGATCAGTCAAAAACTTGTGAATTTAAGTAACATTATGCTGAACTATAATTTCTACAACGTGCACTGCGCTGTGCAGATTGAAGTTTCTTTTTGTTGCGACTTTCCTGATAAAGTTGGAATAAAAAGGTGTATAATAAGAAGGTTCTTCACAATATACCGCAATTTATGTTCGAGTACATCGTACGCTTCCGTATTGTCCTCGATGCTACGCGTCTCGGACAATACTTCCGCTGTACGGTTACTCTGAAGGAAATTTATGTAGGAAAATTATAATTTTTTGTCTCTTTGCTCCAAGAATTTGCACGGTGACCTCTGATTTTGTATTCATGATTATGAAAGTTAATTAGTTTAGAGAAAGCAATTGAAGAACTCACTGATGGTTAGGTCTTCACAAACAACGAAAACGAATGCTCTAGGTAGCATAACGTCAGCAGTACGCCTTGTAAATGTGCAATGTGTAAGGGCAATTGACCATAGTGAAACAGACATTGGATATGATCGATTAAAAAACGTTTTATCATGAGTTTAAGTGCAAGGTTCAACGGAGTAACGGAGCGGGCCAAGTACACATGTGAAGCATCATCGATAGTATATTATATATGTAAACGAAACACATAAGTGTTTTCAACGGTAGTTCTCTTTTTTGAGGATGTGGTGGCCCTGAAAAGGGCCGTTTGGTATGTGTATGCAAAGCATACGATTTACTTGGATTTGGACTGCGTCTTGTTGGGTAAGAGTACAGCCTGGATGTTTGGCAATACACCACCCTGGGCGATGGTCACACCACCCATAAGTTTGTTCAATTCTTCGTCGTTGCGGACAGCCAACTGTAAGTGACGAGGAATGATTCGACTTTTCTTGTTGTCACGGGCTGCGTTGCCTGCCAACTCCAGGATTTCGGCGGCCAAGTACTCGAGCACTGCAGCCAAGTAGACTGGAGCACCAGCACCCACACGCTGGGCGTAGTTGCCCTTGCGCAAGAAACGGTGCACACGACCAACGGGGAACTGCAGACCAGCACGGCTGGATCGGCTCTTTGCCTTACCCTTGGCTTTGCCTCCTTTACCACGTCCAGACATTTCGCAACAACTGGAACTGAATCTTAAAATAAGACTGCGAATAATTGGCATGTACACGGGACAAATTTATACCAAAGCATGCATTATACTGAACGGAGCTCAACCAATCAAATAGGCCACCGCTAATTATTCAATTATTGAAACGCATCAATGCGAGCGTGGCTACCGAAGCGCTAACGACTTTTACATATGCAAAGATTATTCAGACACTAAACTGCTTTCTCGGTAGTTCGCTTCTTTTCCCACCAAACAAAAACGAATCTTCAATTTGCATTTGGTTGATTATAAATCAGTTTCATTTCTGGGTGAGTGTCATTCTGCTATTTCCTATCAAAGTCAATTACATACGCAATCATGCCTCCAAAGACCAGTGGTAATCCTGCCAAGAAAGCCGGTGTCAGCAAAGCTGCACGCACTGGAGACAAGAAGAGAAAGAGACGAAGGAAGGAAAGCTATGGTATCTACATCTACAAAGTGTTGAAACAGGTCCACCCCGACACTGGCGTCTCCTCCAAAGCCATGTCCATCATGAACAGTTTTGTCAACGACATCTTCGAACGTATCGCCGCTGAAGCATCTCGCTTGGCCAACTACAACAAGCGTTCCACCATCACCAGCAGAGAGATCCAGACCGCTGTCCGTCTCTTGCTGCCCGGTGAGCTTGCCAAGCACGCCGTCAGTGAGGGCACTAAAGCCGTCACCAAGTACACCAGCTCCAAGTAAATTGTATGCCTAGCATACACACACCAAACGGCCCTTTTCAGGGCCACCACATCCTCAAAAAAGAGTACTACCGTACAAATACGCAAAACAAGTCTAATCACTCCTTTCCACTGAATGTCGGTAGCGTGTTATCAGAAAACCTCCATTTCATATTCCATATAGTTCTAATCGAAATGAACAGTATGCTGGCTAATTTTATTTCCAAGTGAAAATCACAGTATTACTAAGTGGTAATGTCTCCTCTTCACATACAAGTGCAGAAACTTTCGAAGCCAGGTATTGACTACGAATAATATTATTGTTCCCATTCCAGATCATCGCATAATTAAAATGTTGTTATATTAATACTAGTAATTTCAATGAACTTAGTCTCCCAGACCATGGAGGTAGTAGAGACAGACGTTTGCCTTGATGCTGCATAATTACTGACCAGAAAGGCATGTAATTCTCAGCTTTTCCCTCTTGACATATATATCGGCAAAGACAACAATTAAGAACTTTCGAGCCAAAAGTTCTCTAAGCAATGCATTGAATACGGAAGGCCAAATAAAATATAGCTTAGGCATTGAAGTGAATGTTTGAAATGATCCATACAAACAAATTTGTACAATTTCTGAATGAGTATCCTAGGTTAGAAGTATCGTCGCCATTTTGAAAGACCAAGCCAGAGTTTGATATTACGATCTCAAAATCGATCGCCTTTTTAAGGACAAGAAAATTACGCAAACGATGTCGTAATCAGTAATTTTAAAACATCAATTGAGCGATTCATTATATTAGCACATCGACGTATGGTAGTTGATACTTTCGTCAGTTATTAAAAGTCTGATGCGCTAGAAAAAAAAAACTGGCGGAGATCGACATCATCGGCTATAATAGGTGTGACAGTAAGAGACCAAAAATCTTAAAATATGCAACAAAGCAATCGAAACAGACACAAACTACATGTACAATTCTAAGATGAATATTTTTAAAATAGCGCCTCGAGATTTCAATGGTTCGAAATATGATACCGATGCAATGAATACAGTGATCAACAAAGCTACCGTCGTACATACAAAATGCCGGTGTCGATTATTCGCCGACAGAAATTCATATAATGATAGGAATTTTCGATATTCTACCACCACAAATGTTCATCCTCCGAACTTTAATATCCCTCAAAATTATGATTAATTTACGATTTTCTGGACGCTTAGTTCAGAGTGAAATGCGCTGGACCACTGCCCAGGACAACCCGCCGTAGTCTATGGCCACAGTACCTGACTGTGTCTGACGTCAGAGGCTATGGCTACGCATGCGCATACAGAACGTATTCCCTCGTTGACACTTTAAAACGATACAAGTGTCCTAACTTTCGGCCCGTAGGGCCTGGAGCATGGCGGTACGGGGAGAGTAACCGTGCCAAGAATGGCATCGAGCATTGAACATAAACAGGCTAAATGTTCACAAGATGTTCACAAACTTCATATGATCTGTGAACTGAAGGAGACACTGAACTTTAAAAAAACAACAAAATATTGAAAAATAGGTTACTGCGAACAGTGAAGATCTCGAGGATGAAAAGCACAACGACATTAAACGGCGTAAATCACATGTGAAAATATGCAGTGACGATGTGGGGACGCTTCTGTGCCTATTGTTACAAAAACCACGGATACTACTTTAGGTTCGCTTTTCCGTAGACGTCGACAGCTGAAGCGAGACTGTCTATGGCTTTTCCCAGCAAATAACGACAAAACATCAAATCTTACACTGCACCCAGACTAGTAAATATTTATTTCCTTTAATTTTAAGACTTTCCTCAATTACGTCGCAATAAACGCGATTGCTTCTCCCGATGTTAACAATCGACCAACGATCAAATTTACAAAAGCACAATGAATTTCTTCGATTCAGTCAAAAATGAGGCGGAGGAAAAATACGGTGGTGACGGAAGGACGTACAGGCAAGCCGATACAGAGTGTTTCCTTCGTAGACTAACTACGGCGTCCTACTTTGCTCACAAATGCAAGGGTTTATAATTATGTGTGGTGTGTAAAAGTCGCATTTACATATATTAAAATTCATTAGTTTTACAGTCATGTCAGGTGTGATCTCAGGGTGGTCTTTCGATACGCAAATCCAAGGTGCAGAACATGTCAAGGCATGAAGCCTGAAAGGTTTCGGTAAATAAATTGCACGCATATTGGATGATCACCTGATGTGTCGATAAATAAACTAAATGTATATGTCAATCTAGCAAAAACTTCATCTTTTCATTTCCCGAAAAAAAATCTGATTTTCATAAAAAATATATTGTGCTGTTTTACACATTGGGTGAAATTGCCTCTTTCTAGACTCTACAAGACCACCTTGGTTTTCTTCGATCGATGTAGCCAAACATCCAACAAACCCGCCCATATCAACACATGCAAAGTTCATCTTTGTAGTTTATCCATTGTTCAATAACAAACAATAGCGAGGAAATCATCGAAGTTGATTTAATATACTGACCGTGTTTTCTACTACGTTCGCGGCTACCCGATATAAAGGTGTCGAATTTTATCAAAGGCATTCTGAATTCAATCTGCAAACATGTCTGGTCGTGGTAAAGGAGGGAAAGGTCTGGGAAAAGGAGGCGCCAAGCGTCATCGTAAGGTTCTGCGAGATAACATCCAGGGTATCACCAAGCCAGCTATCCGTCGCCTGGCTCGTCGTGGTGGTGTCAAGCGTATCTCTGGTCTCATCTACGAAGAAACTCGCGGTGTACTCAAGGTCTTCTTGGAGAACGTCATCCCATGGAGGTAGGAGGTCTCTTCCTACCTCCATGGTCATCCGTGATGCCGTCACCTACACCGAGCACGCCAAGAGAAAGACCGTCACCGCCATGGATGTGGTCTACGCTCTGAAACGCCAGGGCCGTACTCTGTACGGTTTCGGTGGCTAGATCACAAACAAAACAGCCCATACCAAACGGTCCTTTTCAGGGCCACCACATTTTCCAAAAAGAGAACTGCCGTATTCATACCATCCTATAACAGTAGTTGTGCTTTTTCCAATCGGTGACCATAATTAACGCATAGTCAATGTCGACCACTTTCACTGCGACACCGCTGAAGTGACCGGTAGCTAATTCTGGATACTCTCTTTAAAATTTACTCTTCGAAGTGAAAATTCACAGTATTACAGTAGTTTCTCCTTCCTGACATACAACTAATGACACAGAGGTTAACAATGTTCGGCAGAACCTCTCGGAGTCGAGTTTGACTACAAAGAATAAAGTTGTCCCTATTCCAGATTTTCCAATATACCCCATACTATACTATTTTTTTTTCACTTGAGGCCCGACATTCTAAACCACAGCTATTTTCTAAATCTAGAACGCTATTTAGAAAGCCATTATCGTTTTTTAACCGATAAATATTTGGAACGTATTTTCCTCTGCAGGCCCGACTTTCTAAACTTCAGCTATTTTCTTAATTTAGAACGCTATTTAAAAAGCGATAATTATTGTTTTTATCCGATATACCTTTGGAAAAGTTTTTCACTTGAGGCCCGACTTTCTGAACCATAGATATTTTCTCAATTTAGAACGCTATTTAGAAACCGATAATTGTCAGGGGTTTTTGCCGTATTTATCGTTTTTAGCTACTTTAGCTTCCATAGGAAATACACATAGTTTAGAAATGGCTTTGAGGAAAAGACACAATTCGGCACCTAACTCAAATTTACTCTAGATGACCTCCATAACCCAAACACCTCTCCAAACCTAACAATTTTCTCAATCCCTGGAAGGTTCTGTGTAGACAGGTTTTACTGTACAAAACTTACCCTTGTCGCGTGTGTGCCTATTACTTTTCCCTCGCTATCTCTGAATACCACCTGAATAGCATTTCACAGGTCATAGCTGTAATTGCCCTCCCTTATTCCCTTCATTAGTACGGGGTAGTGAACGTGGTTTGTTCTACCGCGGTCCGTGACAGAGGGACCGTGGTTCTATGATTTACCAGGACGTAAAAAAACGATCGCCATGGGGGGGGGGGGGGGGGGCTTATCACCCTGACCAAATAACTCGTTAGCTGCTCATAAGCACAGTCCCTCCGGGAATGTGTCACTTGTCGAACCACCCGATCGTTAGACTCCTTTTGTGACCAAGGATTATTCAAGATAATTACTCAGCATTCTTCTCTGCTTCAGTATTAACCTCCTGCTGGATTAGTGCATATTTTTTGAAGATGGAAACAGAGTTTCATCCTTTTGCGCATTTCCTAGACGAATAGCGCCTGCAATATACTCAGTGGTCGATGAACCAACTTCACGTACCGCCATTTTCGAGCACTTTCGTTACAATATACATTCACTTGTGAATGTAAATTAATGAAAATTCATGTAAACCCATAAAAAGTACGTAGTCCAGTGAATTGAAGTAAAAGCAATTTGCTATGGAATTTTGCCTTACATTAAAATTTCGTCGACTGCGGATGGTGTTAATCGGTATATGATTGTAGTTCATGGGCACACGACTTGTAGTCGGTCGTGTAAACAGCGAATGGGTGATCGCAATGTAGAATATCTTCCCCTCTACCAAAGGATAAGTCAACGCTATCGAGTTCTATAAATATGTCGTCGCTTTCTGAAATTTCAAGATAGTCCAGAAGCGACGTTTTAATTATGTTGCCCGTTGATGCGGGCGAAAGAGTCTTTTTGGTATCGGAACAGGGTGATTGAAAATGCGATATGTGCAGAACATTCCGTGTTGCTCCTTCAAAGGTACGCGTACTTATCTGTAAAGATACTTTTCGCTCAGTGAAAAATTCCCCCTTTACGTTTGTAGTAATAGCTCAAATCATTGTGTGCAATACAGAATGTTGGAAATTCAGCTCCAAAGTATTTATCTTAACCATTCCAAATATATCCGTGCATGTTTTTGCAGCAAAGAAACAAATTACTTATACCATACCGATATTGAAACTCAGAATGGCCGCCATTCCTCATAGGAGGTAAACGCAATGGTATTCGTGTATTCACTTTTCTCTTTCTTCAGTGACTGAATCAAACGACGTAGTTTTTGCTGGTAGAGATATGTTGTCGTGCCTGGCCCCTTTAATCGTTAATTTTTATGTTTTTTAATTGAGTCTAGCAAAGAATAACTTCATAGTAAGCAAAGAGTGATAAATGTATCTCAGTGCAACATGTGGAGAGACTGTGGACGTATAAAAATATTATAGCTTGCTCAGCATTTTTGAACGGTAGTTCTCTTTTTTGAGGATGTGGTGGCCCTGAAAAGGGCCGTTTGGTATGTGTATGCTTGGCATACGATTTACTTGGAGCTGGTGTACTTGGTGACAGCCTTGGTACCTTCACTGACGGCGTGCTTGGCAAGCTCACCTGGCAGTATGAGACGGACAGCCGTCTGGATTTCTCTGCTGGTGATGGTAGAACGCTTGTTGTAGTTGGCCAAGCGAGATGCTTCTGCGGCGATACGCTCGAAGATATCGTTGACAAAGCTGTTCATGATCGACATGGCTTTGGAGGAGACACCAGTATCGGGGTGGACCTGTTTCAACACTTTGTAGATGTAGATACCATAGCTTTCCTTCCTTCGTCTCTTTCTCTTCTTATCTCCAGTACGTGCAGCTTTGCTTACACCGGCTTTCTTGGCAGCTTTACCACTGGTCTTTGGAGGCATGATTGTGTATGATCGACTTTGCTAGGGAACAGCAGAATGACAATCAGGCATAAATGAAGCTTATTTATAATCAAACAAATGCAAATGAAGAATCGTTTTTGTTCGGCGCGAAACGAAGCGAACTAACGAGAAAGCAAGTTAGTGACGGAATAATCTATTCATATGTAGACGTTGTTAGCACTTCAGAAGCTGCCTTTGCATTGATTTAGCTACTTGTTTTTGATTGGTCCATGGAGATAGAAGCTTTAATACTTAATCCACAATCCATGCTCTATGTGGGTGGAGGGACTGCGGTTTCAGTACATATGCCAATTATTCGCAGTCTTATTTTAAGATTCTGTCGTAGATTTTGCAAAATGTCTGGACGTGGTAAAGAAGGCAAAGCAAATGGTGAGGCAAAGAGCCGATCCAAGAGTAAGTTTGCCCAGCGTGGAGGTGCTGGTGCTCCATTCTACCACTCTGCTGCAGTCATCGAGTACTTCGCCGCCGAAATCCTCGAGTTGGCAGACAACGCAGCAGGTTACATAGACTTTCTCCGAGTCCGAGTGCATGTAAATGTAAAACAGACTAAAATAAAGTAAAAGCTTCGGCGGGACGGGCGGGCAATATCTGCTACTACCTCGGTCAAAATTAGTGACCCCCCCCCCTTACCCATGCAATTAAATGATGAATTCACAATTATAGTGTCCCTGATCAACTGATTGTCACTGATAAAGAAAATTTTATATGCCTATATCTTTTGAATAACTGTATCCTTTGACATTTTGTGTTTGTATTTTTGTTCCAGATATCAACTACAGTTCATTGGTCTCCTCTCAACGGCATTTTAAAATACCGAGTATTTTGTTAGTCAGTGCAACTTGTCAGTTCGGTGAGTGAAAAGCATCGTTATCCTTCACCGTTGAGTTCCAAGCCAGACCTGAATTTGAATATCAACACTGACAATGGAGGATACAGATAAACGGTCAAGGTTGACTGGTTGAGAATTGGATATTTGTACGCGAAGGGGAGGTACACCTCGAGACTGTTGCTGACACATCACGCAACAAAAGCGTCGAAAACAATCGTCAAAAGGTAGAGCTACTGGGCCTTGTCGTAGGCCTACATATATTGCAATGAGAAGTAATGAATTTTGTAGCCCCATATACATCTATCGAAGTTTAGAAGAAAATGCAGTTTTTGACAACATAATAGCCACTACCTGTACAAATCTACACTAGAACATCATATGTGTTGCGTAGAGTATGGGCCCATTTATAAGTCTGAAATATTCATTTAGGACTGTTGATACTGAAACTTCAAATTATTATTATTACTCTTTATTTATAGAGGGTAATCTGAGTTACAAATGAATTGTAATTTACATCAGAGCCCTCGTCAAGAAAGCAACAAATCAATACAAAGTAATTAATTATACATCAAAAGAAAAAAAAGAAAAGATACAACGAAAGCATCTAATCCAGTGATGAACCCTCATTAATGAATTTCTGAAAAAGAAAATTGCGCAATTGAGATTTGAACTGCGATAGTCTTTCAACACTTCGGATTGAAATAGGAATATTATTCCAAATAGTTGTGGCTCGATAAATGAACGATCTCTGTCCAGTAGCTGTTTTGAAAATTGGAGCGCATAAATTCCTGTTACTAGAACTACGGGTAGTAATACTACTCACGTCAGAGATATAACGGAACTGATGTAAGTAATCAGGTGCAAGCCCATTCAAGATTTTAAAGGTCATTACAGCAATGAAATAATCAATTCGAAAGTTAATGGGTAGCCAATGAAGGCGAGAGAAAAGTGTACGTGTAGAAACTGTAATGTCAACACCTAAAATAACCCTGAAGCCTGTAAATTCTTTGTAAATTACTCTTTGTGGTGTTTCCCCATACAGTACAGCAATAATCAAAAAAAGAAAGAAAAGTGGCATTGTAAACTAAAATAAGGACACTATAAGGAGTTAAAGGACGCAGCCTTTGCAAGACTCCTATTCTCATAGATAATTTCTTACACAACTTATTTACATGATTATCCCAGCTTAGAGTACTGTCAATCTCAATACCGAGAAGGTTGTGACTGAAAACATTTGAAATCTCACAGTTGTTTATACATACATTAATTGTTACATTTGACTCTTTTAAATTTTTAACCTTCGGGTTAATAAATATATTATGATAAATTTTATCAGAAATAAATCTTATTAATTTAAAGACACATCCACCATGAATTTGTGTCAAGTGTAATATGTTTTGAGCAGTATTGACCAAGAGTTGCAAACACGGGTGAAGAGTTCACATTTTATTGCAATGAATTCAGGGGCGCTGTTTCAATAGAAAAATAAACTACAGAATTCATATCACGGGCACTCTGTAATTTTTCGTCATTGTTTAGGGTTTTAGCGCGGTTACATCATAGGCAGTAGAGGGGAGCTATCTATGGTTGCACCCAGGCTGTACTCGGGCTCTTGTACTCGAAAGGGACGAACGTAAAACTAAGCGTGAACGATAGAAAACACCAGGTGAACTCAAGGTGCATCCAATGCGACATTGTCTGAACACTGTGTATATCGCCCTCTCTTGACGAACCTTTGATAATTTAGTTCGTAGAAACTGGGAAATTCCCCGTCTACCGTGTCAGAGGCCTACCTGTCGCAGACGGACGTTTAATACTGGCTTGAATATCATTTGTAATGGTTTTATTTTTCATGCGGACGCTTTCTAACGATAACATAAAAGAAGTCGGATAAGGTCTAGGCCTTCATTCATCATTTGTTCTACAGGTGAACGTCAAGTCGCTTACGAACTCGGCTGATTTCTTCTCAGATATATCCGGTTTCACTTTGTTAGCCTATCTTCGGTCGTGCAGTATAGTACAATTCATGGCGGCGAACTTCGACCTGTCGAAAGAGCTCGAAACAACTCCAGGTAGGACAAACTATGCTCGTCTCTGTCGACTGCTCATCGAGGGCGGCACGAAGGCGCTGCGCCAGGTATTCGATACGATTCACCCACCAAGCCAGCTAGCCACAAATTTAGCCGACCCGAAAACTCAGAGCAACCTGAAGTCTGTTCTGAAACGAAAAATCATAACGCAAAAACAGTATGATATGCTGTACCCGACGCCGTCCAGCGCGGTCAACTCGGTCAATTTCGACATTACTCTACTCATGATTTTGCTGCGCAACATATGCAAACTGAAACAGCCGCAGGACGGATGGGACAAGCTGCCGCGGCCTGTCGACAAGAGCGTCGGAGCCGACATCGCACGTATCAAGTTCTACCGAAACAAGCTCTGTCACGGTCAAACCGCAAGCGTGGATGACATCCATTTTCACGGATTCTGGGGTGATGTCAGTGACGCACTGGTACGCCTTGGCGCCAAGAAGGCCGATGTGGATTGGTTGAAAACCGACGCGATGGACAGGGAGCTGGAAGAGAGGTACACCAATGAACTTCTAGATTGGGCGAAAGCGGACGCCGATCACATAGAGTTGTTCAAGAGTATCCTTAAAGCCGTGACTGCTTCCGAAGAAGAAAAGTTGTACTGCGACGATCACAACGCGCATGCGAATCTTTACTGCGCCCACTGCCGGGAGTTCATCTGTTCGGCTTGCTCGATCGTAAAACACCAGGAGGAACGGTGCTTCGTCACGGATACCAGGGAGGTGGCACGGAGACTGCGTCATCGTATCGGACTCAACTTACCGAAGCTGCAGGAAAAGATTGTCGAAATTCGTGCAAGCCTTGAAAGGGCAAAAGAGGTAGCCGAAATGGTAAAGTCAGACTTTTTGAAGAAAGATAAAGAAATCACAGAGCTAGAAAAAGATGAAACGGAAAAAGCTGCGCTGAAAACGAGACTGAACGATCAGTACGAGGATATTATGAAAGAAACGATTGACGGAACATCGGCTCTCCGGAAACAGGCGGAAAACGCCGAGCAAAGTGCACGTTATCTGAAGGGCCTTCCTCAAATCGACAGCGACGATAAGCTGATGACCGAGTATAAGACGGCAGAAATGCATATAGAAAACATCAGTAAGTTTGAAACGTCTTTTCAGGTTTCCTACCAGAGCGAACCGGACACCTTTCATCTCTACCACCGAAACAATCCTGCAGCCTCGTCCGTGAAACCGACAAGACCGCCCCACGAAATAAGAGTAAACGACCAAGTCTCGTTCGATATCACTGTTCGGGATTTCAAAGGGGGCGCTGTTTATGGCGACAGCGAAGACATGAAGTGTGACGTCAAAGACCCTGAGAAGAAAAAGTTGACTCCGTCGTTAGAGAATTTGACAGGTGACGGCAAGACCCATAGAATAACATTTCCAGTTGAAAAGCACGGCGAGTATGAAGTGAGTGTGAGGCTACGCAATCAGGACGTCACTGGATCTCCGTACACCTTTACAGTTGGTTCGGCGTTCCAATATAAGTGTTCAAAGTACAAAAGTGATTCTCTAACATACAGTCAGATGAAATATTACGCGGAAAATCCCCATACGATGGGAAACGACTTTTTTCGCGAAAAACCATCTTTCCTGGCCTTGGATAAAGAGGGTAAGCTCATTGTCGTCGACGGCTCGGGGTCACTCGAGGTTCACCGGTTTAATCAAAGCCTCGTCCTGGAGAATACCATTAAAGTAGACGCGAAGTGTACATTTTATTGCTTCAGGCCAAAATGCGTAGCGGTATCCCCAAGTGGCACGTATCTATTCGCGAACGAGTCCATTCCAACCTTTTGCAAAAAACACCCGATAGTCGAATGTGATATGAACGGACGACGGCGAAATATCATCGGCGAAGGGCATCTTGAATCGGCCTTCGGCATCGCCATGAGCGACGTCACTGACAAGTTATACGCAACGGAAGAGAATAAACACCGTCTACACATCTTCCAGTACGACTCTGACAGTGGCCAGTACACTTACGTCAAGGCCGTTGGAAGTCTGGGCAGACAGCCTGGCCAATTCAGAAACCCGACTTTCGTGACCACAAACAGCAGTGGAGACGTCGTCGTTTCGGATTCCAGTAATCTTAGGGTCCAAGTGCTGAGCGCGGAAGGTGAGTTCCTATTCAAAATCGGCGGCAGAGGGGAAGAGTTGTACAACATGCAAGACCCATTGGGCATCGCAGTGGACAGGGACGACAACATCTATGTCTGTGACAAACCGAACCACAGAGTGCAGAAATTCGACAAGTCGGGTCTCTTCCTCGCCTGTTTGCTTCTACGAAGGGATGGCTTCAAATGGCCGCTGAGCATAGCTGTTACCAAGGACACACCATTTACAATTTTCCTAACGGATAACGAAACATACGCAGTCAAATCCTACACATGCGAATTAAATATTCAAGAATGAATCAGACTTTCCATTACTGTTCGACAGGACAGGTCCTTTTCAATTTATGATTTAAAACTGCTAAATTCTCTTTAATACTAGCAGAGCCCCAAAACCGTGGACATTCGTCTGATGACCAACTGTACTAAGAACTGTGCTCCGCTGAACACGTCTTATTCTGTGCGTTATTTAAATACCCCATTGCTTTTTCATTGAGACACTTAATCGGCATATATATCCTAACTGGAAACCATCAAATCTCCAAAGTATCGTTGTCATTATGAAATCACCGCTCAGTTGAGTCAATGATTATAATTCTATTCGATACAGTGCTGTATGCAGATTCCAGTGTTAAGTTTTTCGAAAGACTATTGTCGAGATAATTTCATACAATTACATTTTAAATCCTTGGACATTTCATTGTACATACTCAGAAATGACAGAAACTTCTCATATTTTTGCTAATAGTTTTGGAACGCGCTATCCTAATCTCTGATAGTTTCTTAAATAGGACGGGCAGGCTCTGTGTGTGAGAACGTTGCGTTTCGTCAAAATGTATAGGATAGGGACTTCAAATTAAGAAATAATCGTCTTGGTATATTGAGAGCGTTGACGAGTCAATACTTTGGTAGTATGACAAAGAAATCGTGCGGGATTCTGGATATGAAAATACCAGTGAAACGAATACAATGAGAGCAATTACGTCACGTATAATCCGTCGATCCTATTGGTCCGTTTATACTTCAGACTACGCCGATAGCAATGTTGATTTCGAAACTGCTTAGCATTTTTTCGTATTGAAATCGGTTACCAGGAACCAGTCGTTTTAACACTATTCTTTTTATAGTTTCGTCAAATCGCAGAGGTGTTAAACCGTTGCCATTGCTAATCTGTTCAATACATGGTAGAGAAAGAAAATTGAATACTGTAATCTATGCATTGTGAACTCTTAGTTTGTGATCAGAGAACTAAGTATTTCATTTCTTCTACAGGGAGTAAAGTCAAGTCTGTAGTCAATATTCAAACGTGGCTTCAGAGTCAATTTGTTTTGCCTGAAGGTTTCACCGCTGACGTGCGGCAGCTGCAGGATAAGGATGTCTCGTCGTGTTACCGCCATAAACGAAAGAAAACAATACAATATTTGCTTGTAATTTCCTTTTTGGTGCTCATTTACATGTTTAAATGACAAAATTTGACAACGGTCATGCCAGAGTAAACGAAATCATGTCGGCACTGGTGTGACTTGCACGATGTATCACCGTTAACCGCAAGGGCGCCCTCTCCATTCGCAGAGGGTGCCAACGCCCGGCTCCCTTCCTTCTGAAAATAAACAAAAGGAAAGCGAATTAATTTTCTGTTCACAGTAAAAAGGATATACGATTGGCAAAGTTGAAAGCATAGTAATTTCTTCGGATTAGACTCTCCTTGTTTGTTGGTTTGTAAAATCGAAATTCATGGTTAAATACTGTTTTTGGTTCGGCTTGCGATATACTTCTTGATCAAACTGAAGGTAGTGGAATCGATGGATGAAGTGAAAACACACCGTTTCAAGTGCCGTCAACTGTCACGTTACGTGAAAAATCAAAACCACTGAATTTCATGTCTTGGATTGTATTCACACTAGATATGCCCGGTGAAATACTTCTCATTCCTTTGCATTCTACCAGATCCGCTCACGAATCTAAATCATTCCACAGAAATGTTATGCACATTTTCCCCGCACTTCCACACTATATATACAATTTTCCCAAAGTCTCTCCGTAATCATTTTTTTACGGAAGTGATGGGGTTTAACTTCCGATGAAAGGACTGCAAACTTTTCAATCATTTTGTCTATACCCAAGTATGAAGTCACTTTATTGTACACGGGTTGCAGGGAACACATAAGTTCAACATCAAGCAATCCACGAGATATAACAGCCAGGCAGCAATCAGAACCTGGTCGGTATAATACAACTGTGACTTTTAACCTCAATCAGATTGTGGGATTCAATCTGAACTGCCTTCACAGAGATGTCGAAGGCCGGTCAGTCAAATCCAGTGGAAAAAATCGAAAGGTTTTATGATTAAAGCATCTGTACTTGTTCCATTGTATAAAGGGATGGTATAGCACGAGATTTTGACCAGTTCACGACATATATGCACGAGCGATAGCGAGTGCATATATGAAGTGAACTGGTCAAAATCTCGTGCTATACCGTCGCTGGGTGTGATTTATTGCTATTATATCATAACAGTATATTGAAATTCTGGCGTGGAACGTCATAAACAGATTTTTGCTCAAGCTGAGAGCTCGCGCGTATGCCAGCCGTGGTATATCGCCAATATACCACGGTTCTTTTCGCGTCTCGACCAATCAGATCGCTGTATTTGCGCCATCAATATGCTGGTATGATACAATAATGGATATACGTTCACTGTTAATTTCGATATCACATATTGATCTAACAAAACAGGGAATCCAATCCGATTTTTCAATGAAAATCCACAAAGTAATACAACACCCGCTCAGCTATTTGGGGTTTCACTCATTGAGAGTTTGCTGAGTCACAATGGCCAAAAATTGATTAATGAAAGAAAACTAACAATATATATAGGTACACATACCACATACCACAGTCCTCAGTCAACATACCTTTTCAGCTTTATTATAAATAGCTGTTCTCTTCAAATCGAGACGCAACCATGAATGACACTGCAAAAATTAATAAAGTGTGGGCCACTTTGAAAATAGATGAGCGGGTGTCGTACATTACGTTCTACTTCGTCTTAAAGTATGTTGGAATACAAGTTATTAGCCGTTGGAAACACAATGCATTGTTTATTGTATGCAAAATCATTGTTGTCAAGTAACTTCCAGTCTGAGCCAATTTCAGTTGCCAGTAATGACATTAGACATTACATTCGTTTAAGCTGTGTTGAAGAGTTAGCGCTCGATATTTTGAACTAATTTGGGGACAAGAACAAGAAAGAGTAAAAGTATTTTACGACGCAACAAAATCATAGAAAATGCAACCAAGGTTATGTATATCTTCTTGAACTTGACTTGCCTTCTATGAGCGTAACTAAGCTACATGAATCACGCAAATTTCACCAACTAGTCAAGTTGTAAAAATCTGACTTATCCTGGACATTTCCCAAGGGATGCCCAAAGAGAAACGAAGGTGAGAAAATCTCGGTCGTAGTATCGTTGCCAATATGACTGTACCTTGTCTAACTTGTGTACAGGAATATTTGCTAAAACAAAACTATGCACATCACCAGATCTTTGCAAGTTGAATGAGAAATCCTTGTGGATTCATGCAGGGGTTACAGTAGAAGAACTTTGCATTAGGGACCAGTGAAAACCCTTCTTTTCTGCTCAGTTGTCATATTCAGTAAATTATTCTGTGCTAATTTAGTCGATGTCGACGGCAGCCTGCAGGACCGTTGTTGTGTGCACGAGTTGCTTTGCCATTGAAGGAATCAATTGAACTGTAACAGTCTGTCTGTCCGTCCGTCCGTCCGTTTTCATGCATGCATGCATGCATGTATGTATGTAAGTATGTATGTATGTATGTATGTATGTATGTATGTATGTATGTATGTATGTATGTATGTATGTATGTATGTATGTATGTATGTATGTATGTATGCATGCATGCATGCATGCATGCATGCATGCATGTATGTATGTATGTATGTATATGCATGTATGTAAGTTTGACAGGTTGTAACTTGCGGCGCTGATTACAAGTGTACAAATGTAATTTGTTTTGTTCCTTTAATCCTTGGCGCATCAAAACCGTATGATGTATCCTACTTGCAAGCTCTAATGTAACTATTGTCTCTTTTAATGTAATTTATCTTTTCCATGATTTTTTTTGTCCATTTAAATTAAGTCGCCTCTCGCGTGCACACGGTGTGAGGTATTGTCCGCTGAGATTGGAGCTTGTCAATCTGTACTGTGGAGACTGTACTTTGGTGGTAAATCCTACTTAGCTGTTCCTGTAAAGACTTGTATCCTTATCTTGTGAAGGGATTTTACTTTGGTCATGTAAACTGACCCGCACCTCCCCTCGCATTGTACAACGTCACTCTTGGCCGCTCTGACTGCGATTTGATAGATAGGTGCTTCACAAAAGCAATCAAGACACTCACCAATTGTATTCCTCGCAGTCCTTGGATTCACCCTTTCTACCTGCAGGTAAAAAACTCTCTTTAGACAGAGAGAGTCTGCGTGCCCACATCATCCCTACTTTTGACGTAACAGTGTGTGCGCACCCGCGAACCAGCGTGGGCGCCTTCCATCGAGTCTCTTTTCAGAACATTCTCGGTTGTCGTTTTGTCGCCGCGATCGAACCGGCGTGATGTGGTATGTCCAACCAGGTTTCCAGGTGTCGCATCAACCATCACTTGACATCAGTCTTTAACACCTCACAATCTTGAGTGGTCCACGGCGTCGGAACGGGCGTGGTCCCCAAGCACCCAGGTTTTTGTGACATCGAATTCTCGAACCGTTAAGTTGAAGCCCGATTGCATTTTAGGCACGGGGGTGGTCTACGCTCTGTGTGCTGTATAAAGAGTTTGCATAAGGTTTCTTTTCTCCTGTCATTAGCTTGACAACATTTGTTGAATCGAAAACCTCAAACACATCCACTCAGACCCTTTCGTTTACAGTAGAACGCAGATAGCCCACTTTAATTTGCTGTCACCAAGAAACAGAACAACATTCCTATACAATTATCGAACTATTTCATTCTTGTCCGGATATCAAAGAAATCGACAGCACTGCTAATTTGAGGATATGAAACGTTTCTATACCCAGATCAAAAAATTCGAATTTATGATGATTATACTGACTGAAATTGCAAAGTGTGTGTGAGTGTACTTTATCGCTATAATTTGGTTTCGTGTAATTTTTGTTCGAAACTTTTGTGTGTGTGTGAGAGAGAGAGGGGGGGGAGAGAGGGGGCGGGAGAGGGGGTTACGTGCAGATAGAGTATAGTACTAATTGAAGACATGATGCGGAACCATCTTGTTATAATAATTATGTAACTGTAAGCCGTACAGTCAATTAAAACCACTTACAACGTTGCAATTCCAATAAATCATTGTATTTTCAGAGAGGAGGTATAATTAATGTATACTATACCCCTCAGCAAAACTCTGTAAGTGTTTAATTTATGTTTAAAACTTGATACTCGACAAATGTCACACGATAGGGAAATTCCAACGTCGTGGAGTACGGATGAGAAAGCCCGTCCCTTGATGAGTGTGCGTTGTCTATTCGTGCCAAAATACCGAGGATGTATATATAAAGAAAGGCAGAATCCGTGTGGTTTGAGGACAATGGCAAATTGTAGCCTATCCGGGGAAGGTAAACTTTTTCCTAGGTAATTATAATTCAAAATACTTAAACTGTCTGTTCTATGGACAGGTGAAAACAACTTAAGACTTTTGATGTGCTGAGATCTGAGGCGGTATATATCAGGTTTACAGCATGTGAGACTTAGGACAGGTGATGTTTTTTCGAGCTTGAAAGCTTTCCAAAGTCACCAATACCCGAATAGTATTTTCCACTGATTTCCTGCATTGACGTCTTCAGGCCTTGAATTCAGACAGGAGCTTGGCCGCTGGTAGCGTGCAATCACTACGGTGGGAAAAAATGTATTGCTTGCAAGTCTGTGCTGTACTGACAACCAGAGGAGACACTCGACCTATCGTGAGACAAGCAAATTTATTGAAGTCTCGCGTCCTCGCCCTCGTTATTTCGTACATACATACATACATACATACATACATACATACATACATACATACATACATACATACATACAAAATACTCCTGTTCAACTTAAAGTGTATCACAACAAAACTTTCTTTGATACTGACATCATTGATGACTGATAAACAGACTTCGAGTTCGTCAGCGATTTTTACAAGTTATTTCATGACATGACAAAAAAATCAGTGACCATGTCCCTGCAAATAAGAAAGACATCACTGTGAACCGTTGACAAATGGTTGGGAATGGTTCTATAGTTTCCAACAAATACAGTCCGATACAAACATGGCTCTTCCTAAAGTTACTCCTGTCCTGTTTTAAACATTCGTAACGTTCGGTGAAGTAACAGTTCCAAGTTCAACTTCGGAAATCATTGTGAAATGTCTAGTTTTCATACTGTGAACACAACCCGTGCATGCGCAATGTCCAATATTACTGTTAACCACAGAGTTCTTGTACGGACCCGAATTCACTTGTCAGCAATTGACGGTGCATATGATACACAGTGCAAGTTTGTGTTAGCAAGGATGTTACTTTTCTATTTCTTCATACTTAAGTACGCGCCTCGAAATTAAAAGACTTGAACTTTGCTCAAAATTTCCCCAATGAGACTCAACCACCCTTGTTCAAAGAATAAAAAATTGGCGATTTGAGATCACCGTGCAAATTTTGATATTATGTAAACGAATTAAATTCAAAATGGCCACAATCTTTGTGTTAACTTTTCAGGGAAAAAACTAAAGTTTCGTTAAAAAAAACTATGCTGGTTGATAATTTTGTTATCTATGAGCTTCAAAATGAGCCCCGACATGTCAAGTGGCATTGTAAACCAGACATGAACTGAAAATGCTCACGTGTTTAATTATATATTGCAGTTATGTGTAAGTTTGAACCTTTGCAACATGTTTGCAACTTCATTGAAAGTGTTATGATCAACATAATGAATAATATTCACCACAGATTGATTCTAAAGCCAAGTATATATCCCCAATCAGGAAAGTTCATTAAAATATGCAAATTAGGAATTGACTGAAATGTTCGCATTAAATATGCAAATTATGAATTGGCTGAAGTAAAAATTTAAATGACTTTCAATAATGTTGTATCATATTATGTACAAAGCAATTGGTCAACTTTGGTCTAGTCAAGACAGATAAATATCCTAAATTAGGAAATGCATTAAATTTGCAAATACGGAATCGGCTAAAGTAAAAATGCTTAATGACTTTTAACGATGTATCATAGTATCTTTAATGTACATAGCAAGTTTTGTCAAATTTGGTCTAGTCAATACAGATAAATATCCGTAATTAGGAAAGTTCAATATATACACAAATTAGGAATTGGCTGAAGTAAAAAAGTTTAATGACTTTTAATAATGTTGTTTTATAGTATCTTCAATATATGAAGCAAGATTCATCAACTTCGGTCGAGTCAATTCAGATATATATCCCTAATTAGTGAAGTTCATTAAATATGTAAATAAGGAATGGTTGAAGTAAAACTGCTTATTGATTTCCAATAATGTTATATCATAGTATCTTCAATATACAGAGCAAGTTTCATCAACTTTGGTCAAGTCAATTCAGATATATATATCTAATTAGGAAAGTTCATTAAATATGCAAATAAGTATTTGGCTGAAGTAAAACTGCTTAATGACTTTCAATAATGTTAAATCATAGTATCTTCAATATACATACCAAGTTTTGTCAATTTTGATCAAGTCAAATCAGATATATATCCCTTATTAGGAAAGTACATTAAATATGTAAATTATCCATTATCTTTTATGTCACCCCTTAATATTTTTCACAGATGATATATCTTGGTGTGATCAACATTTGTAGGAAATCTCATCGAATTGTGTGCTGTCGTTGTCAATATATATCTGCTTTTTCTAAAATCATTAATTATGCAAATGAGCAAAAAGTAAGCAAGCCACACCCATCATTTGCCATTTGCAAACTGAATCTATGTACCAGATTTGATTCTGATCTGATGAGCCGTTTTTTAGATACCGAGCACACAGACAGATAGACAGACAGACACACAGACACACAGACAGACAGACATCGCTGCGACATATGCTCACGTATGTCAACACGTGAGCAAAAATTGTATTGTAAAGTTTGAGAGTCAGAATACCCATACCTGGGGAGCATTCTACCTTAAGATAAGAATAAGATAAAATATATTTTGCTTTCTAGAACAAAAAGAATGAGACTATTGCATAATAGCTGTTGTCTATACAAGCGTCAAACCATGGGTAGAACTTAATTTCAGCTTTCTGTACACAAGTTATACTACCACACTTGAGGCCAAAATGCGAAGTAGGTTTATTTGGGCTACAGGTCAAACTACGCTGAATTTCCACACAGGAGTTGATGGACGACCGTGGTAAGGCGTCACTGTACTTTTAATATACCATGGATGCACTTCAACAGAAAAATCCCGTCATAATAAAAAATTGCCCTTGTCGAGGGAGAAAATATTACCACTCAATGTCTATTGAAGTGTCTCTTAACGTTCACCAGGGCGCTGAGGGCGTTTTGGCGCTTGCCTCAACTCAATTTGAATATGAACGCTATTAAAGTGATCATGATTTGCCCACTGCTGTGAGTCACAGCGCGGGAAAGAAATTTTATAGATCATATCGTTGATGCTACTACACAAGCTGGCTGGAGTTCAGGAGTCATCACCTGTATGTAGAGCATTAGTAACGTTATATTTGTAAGCTTACGCAACAATCACAGGAAATTGATCGAGGAATGTACGAAAATTGTCAAACTTCGGTAAACATCGAAGTATGAATGAGAACGTGACATGATATTTGATGTGATTTTGATGCGAGCGTTCAATCCTCTCCGCTGCGCGCTAACAATAAACAGTGGCCGATAATCATTATTATCCTCGCCGTGGCGAGGGAAAGTGTCTCAACTGCAGACATGAGGTCACATTTGAGTCCCGAGAAATGACAACGCTGGGAGTTTTTCTTCCCTTATTTTACGACGGCAGGACCTTTCATTCAGTCCAATTATACATGGCATAGTTATACTGCGCGGAACCGCTGTTCTGCGCAACAATGAAAGATGACCCCGCTGACCCCTATTGTGAGAGGACAATAGACCTCGGCATACCTGAGTTACCCACAATGCATCAATGCGTATATTGCTATGTTAATGTTAATACGGAGCATGCCGGTACATGCTCCCAGCTCCTTGTCCCGATGACAAATCTTTGTTTATCGATCACTAACCCAGTCAAACCGAGCGCTGATTAAAATCAGTGGCGTCGAGTGCTTGAAGTTCTCACCAGAAGTTCAACTCTCCGTCGCAGCTCGCCAGTAGCTATCTGTTTGATCAACTTGATCTCTCTCTCTCCCTCCCTCATCGTCAGGATCAAGTTAAAGAATGTAGAGCTCTAATCGCAAAGTTGGAGACGTCAGAAGAAATGAGGTAGGTTCTTGTCAAAATGTGGTCACCAAGAATTCAAAAGTCTGCGTACTGAATGATAATATTTACACTTCTTCTGGTTTGAAGGAACAGCCTGTCATGGGTACTTCTTCTAGCGTTTGAGTTGCCGATAAGAACAGGATTTATGTTACTGATAGACCGTACATGTGTTAACTTGAATATCAAGATTGTCCGTCTCGTGGGGAAACCCAAACCAGGGGTACATCAGTTTCTGGCTACCTTGCATAAGCCACAGTGCAGCGTGCTGCCTTTTATTGGGCCTTCCGCGACTTCAGGTGTTTTTTTTCCGACGCCATTGCAAAGCCAAGTGAATTTGTCGGGGAAAAATATTTTATTGGTCAAAGGTCATGCCGTTTGTCAATCATTTCCACTAAAAGAAATAGTCAAGTCGATATCAAAGCGAACAGAGTTCCAAAAGTGGGTCTATCAAGCGTAATCTTGTTAGACAATGCTGTAAAAAGAGACAATGTCCGACTATTAGAGTTTGGCCGCTGATTTGTGTAACAATGCGCTCTGTTGGCGTGTAAAAATATCCTCTTCTCTTATTTATCTTGAAAGAGAAGTCAGTGGTTTTGGCACAAATCTTAGAAGAAATATGGCCCCGGGTATGGCCTCCACCACCACTCGTATAAATCCGCTCATTAATTCATCACTTCTCCAGGCTCGTTAAATTATGTTGCGTCGCAAAGGACTTCCCGCGCTCCTGAGAACTTGCAAGAGTTTGTCGACTCAAATCATTTGAACTGCTTGAACTTGGGTGTTATTCTGCTATCAACGCCGTCCTTGATCATGACCCCCACTGAGAGATGATAAAAGTACAGTAGCCCTCTGATAATATTTTTTATCAACCAAAACCAAGCCCTTGAATCAATCTCATGATCACTTCGTGACCTCTTTAGGGTCAGCCGGTCAGTTTAGATGCCAACTTCAAGATGGCGGCTGCAGTCGACCCAAGAAACACGGATTGAACGTGTGTTGAAGGTAGAATTATGAAGATTTAGTCTAGTTATAGGGGCTTGTTGCAGAAGACAAGTAAACAAGTCTGAGCTGTTGCGGTATTTCTGCTTTGCTTTAAGTTGAATATTAAACTCGAAGATTCATAATTCAATGTTGGTCAATTTTCCTCATCCGTTCGAGGAAATAGGAAACTTAATTGCTACATATCCGCCCGACAAACGATTGTCATATTTTTTTCGAATCCAAATTAAAGTACATTTTGTGGTTGGTAGGTACCAGGTCACAGAAAATTTGACGTGTTGGCGCTTTGTCCAGTTTGCCGATTGACGAAACAGTGAACCCTTGGACGTCTGATAAGGTTTTCAAATGTCTCGATGAATTTATAGCTAGCAACTATGAGCCTGCACAATGAAAAATCAATAACTGGCGAAAAAAAGGACCAGGCCTCCGGTTGCGTTAATTTCTTACTTTGACAGGTACAGAATAGCAATGGGGCAATAACTAACACAATTATTACATACTCAATTCGTTTCACGTCTCCAGGAGTTTAAATATTTTAAAATCGAATCAACTGCGTCGAAGGGTAACTGAGTAAAATTAAACAATATCAGGAACTCACTCATTAAAATTGTTTACGCTTTCGAGTTGAGGTTTCATGCATCCCGGCCGAACGTGAAAATTTCGCTCAAACTTTCTCGAGGAAACTGCGACAAATCTGTCCCCAAATTAAGAATAACAATCAAGGGTCAAAAAGTTTGGTAGTAGAAAAAAATCACCCAATATTTACATACATTTGAAATTCAAAATGGCCGCCATCCCTGTGTTATCTCTACGGAGGAAATAAAATTCTCGATTTTCAAAAACAATAAGGCGGTGAAACCTTTATTTACACCAAAAGCTTCAAAATAAGCCCCAACAAGTGATAGATCAGAAAAGAATTGTAAAACTTCGAGAGTCCAAATATCTGTCCCCGAGGCGCATTCTACCTTAAATTCAGGACGGCGTCCATGATCATATGGCTCGCTTTTACCACTGGCACATACATAATGCAAGCATACATCACGGTCCCTCCACAAACCGTGCATACATACACCCACACGGATGCAGGCCAATACATCTACAAACACACACATAGCGATGACCGAACACAGAGACACACAAGGGTAAACTGGAAATCCGTTTTAGTCGATGTTTACCTTGTTTTGTGTTGTTGGTTTTTTTTGGCGATGAAACAGCGCTGCCGACAACAATTGATTTTCGATCGAACAATACACGGTGGTCCTTCCACCCACATGATAACGAGGCCACCGCAATCACAAATGTCATTTAAAAGAACGGGTCTATACTACTAGCAACAAGAAAAGAAATTTGAACCCAGTATGTTATAATCGATACCCTACATTTTACACGTTGCAAAGACGGCCAGCGGACGCAATGTTAAATTCCTTTGGTTGCCTGTCAACGGTTGGGACGGCGGTATCACGGCTCTGCGTGTCAATATGACCTCCATGCTGTACAGCTTAGACTGGTCGACAAGCCCCTGACGACATCTGTACGTGTGTGGGTGTGAAGGAACCCGTTGACGTACACAACAGCTACCTGCGCCCTTCATTGTTGCATGCACCTTGCTAACAATTGTTGGTTTTGCTGTTCTTTCGTTTCTTAGGAATGCTTTATTTTTCAGAGTGTCGATAAGAGTGCACGATTTTTTCACCTCGTTTGAGAGGCACACGCCAAGTTTCATATCAACCGATGTTTTATGGTTGCACAAGCTCGATAAGCGAAGAGCAGCCAACTAGCCGAATTTAATACATGTAAATGTACCATTCTCTAACGAAATTTAAACTATATTATTTTTGAACTGTTAGTAACTGTCCTACCGCTCCGATTCATAAAAATTCCACTCCCGTTCCCCTCTCTGCCCTGCCAGAATATCTTCGTGACCCCCCTCCCATCCCAGGCTCCCCCACTGCGAAGGCCATCTCTGTTCCAACATACTTACTCTGTACCCATTGGCAAACGCCCGAAACCAACCGAATGATACAATCCCCGGCCGCCCATGGCCCAATGCTCAACGGAATGAAATTTCTCCGCCTGCTAAAATGTAGGAAATCGGCCGGTCCTGGCGGAGACCAGTAATACCTGCGCGAAAAAAATTGCTCAGCCGTTCCCCGCCCGCTGACACTTGCAAATTAATGTTCGTCTGACCAGAAAACGTGTCAAGTTTACACGTTTGCTTTATTAATTATCCCGAAAGTGCTCGTTTGGACCGTAGGGGTACAGAGAAAGTGATACAATTTACTCACAGTCCCCTAGGGGGACTGCGATTTAATCATAGCACGGTCGGTAAATCTGGGGGTTATTTGTGCTGTGCTGCCGTGTATACCATTGTGAGAAGGGGTGCGTCCGTGTGCGATTTCAGCCTCCTCTCAGTTCCTCGACCTCCAACTCTACCAATCCGCCACTTGACGAGCCAAAACAGCTTAATAGTCACGCTGGTATTCTATACTCCTTGTACTGTCAGAATTGATTCAGTGAGATCCGCTGGCTCGCCGATAATTTGGTTACTAAGCTTTCAAAGTTCACCAACAACCTCAAATATTAATAAAACAAACCGTGCACATAACCGAGCAAACGGCGTTGCGTCACACAGGTGCGGTGAAGTGTGTCAACTCTCCGACATGTTCACAAAGTGTGACGTCTGTGCGGAGAGCCGTTACGCAAACATGCCTATCTGGGTAGGAATGCTAAACATAACGTAATCCTGTGATCCGGCTCCATCCAACACGACATGCTCATTACAGTTCTGGTTGAACAGGCGTTTCTAAATATTCACATCTCGCCGTCCATCAAGCATGTTAATGCGAAGTTATGGTAAACATCTCCTAAAGAGATCAAAAGATGCCGACACAGGTGTTCACAGAGTGTATGACAGCGCTTGTTTTTTGGGTGACAGTCGTGCACTTGAACTGTGGAACAAGAATGGATCGATCCCCATCTAATCGACCTACATGACGTATGTCAAGCGAGACTTACAAGTTACACAATTACGGATTTTGATTGTGCCCCAGACAGTCCGTGATTGTGCCGGCGCTGAGCGCAGTCGTTCAAAATCTTGACTCTGAACGCCTACACGCGTCAAATCCTAACAATGGCCACCTACGGTAGTACCACCGGCCGTCTCTGGCTTGTCAATGAAATTTTTCATAGCTTGTACCGGAGCAAAGTTGGGAGTGCTTTATTCTCGCGAAGTTCAGCGATAATCTCGAACATCAGCCGACATCTAGTCTATTGACAGTCATACCTGTATCAGACTATATGTATAGTGTGAAATTTGCTCTCCACAACCCCTAGGGGTACGCGTTGTCTTTGCTAGTGCGCGCGTGTCCAATACGTGCTATTCACAAACTATGCCTCGCTCAAAATTGCATGCATTTGCACAGGAAAATGATCCTCATAAACTTCTATAGCTCAATCTAAAATCTGAAGCTATTTGGTGAGCAAATTTTAATATGTGGCGCAGGATTGATATGAACTCTGCCTGATATACAATTCGAGGGCAAAACCAGTGGATGAATGGCCCTTTTGTTCAGTTTTGTCGGTCAATCTTGGAACTCTGCCGGTTAATAATCGTTGCAGTGATAAATTCGCGTGCTATCGAGTATATAACGATTAATTAATTAGTACACAGAACTAAAGAGTCAAAAATATATCGATCAGGTTAATTAATTAGTATCAAAGCAAGCTACAGAATATCATTCATGGTGGTATATATGTCGAGTACAGCACGGGTTAGGACAATTTTGCATATGACCCAAATATCTATTGATGCGTCGCGGTCAACCCATTGTGAACAATTTTGGGTTCATTTTCAAGTCAAGCGCCCCTGGGTGCAGCAATAGACCCACTGGCTCGAGGGTGTATGGTGCAGCGACAGAAAAGCCCGATTTTCATCCCCCCCCCCCCCGCCAGCAGTTTATGAGGAGCTCGATCGACGGTCAAGTTCATGCAGTTCACCTTGCCTACCCCCAGCCTCTTGACTCGGAGGAGGCGCTATTCAAAGAGACGACCATGAGTCAACTGGATGCCTTTTTTCAACGAATCGGCTGTACCCGACACGTAACTCTTACACACAGTACAAAAAGCTTCGCCATGAAGTTTCATTTGTGACCCCTTAGGATGAGAGCAGCGCTCCGGTTGAGTTCTATTTTTAGAACGTAATCCGAGATGTGAAAAGCGAACTCTTCAGTCGGGTTTCATTTGTAAACAAAGGGCTCTACACAAGATGTAAATGCAAGTACACAGCGATCTCGATAACGGTATTGTACGTATTGTCCAAGGTACATCTATTGCATGTGCATTGTGAGGTATATATATCTGGCGGCTAGATTGCTAGATACTTACCTATGTAACCTCAATGTATTGCACACACAATTGCCTGTTGGTGCAGGTATTGTCGTTGTTCCTGCTCTGATTTGCATACCAAAACTCATCACCTTTCTTAAGAAGTTTCTATTTCACTCCTATGCACGGTCCTAGGTGAACAGCTTAAATCGTTTGTAAATAAGTGTAATTCTATTTTCAAGGTGAAACGTCATACTGTACAGGCGACAATCCTGTTTAAACAGAATTGTCTTCTATAAATTCGAAATGCAGTGATATAACCGTCTTGCCAGATGTATACTTGCCTTTTTGTTGGTAAGCCTAAGGACTGATCGCTGAGCGGATCATACAAATAAAAGACAATTTTAAGGCAGTATGCGCCTCGAAAATGAAAGACTTAAACTTTTGCTCAAACGTTTCTTAATGAATCTTTCAACAATTCTCTTTCGAAATTAAGAATAAAAATCGGGGGTCACTGTGCAAATTTTGGTACTAGAGACGCGTTCTAAAGTTTATTTCTGAATATTGTACATTCAAAGGTAAGATAATCTGTCCAGACAGACACTGTGCAAATTTTGGTACTAGAGAAACAAATAAACTAAGATTTACCGATATTTAAAATTCAAAATGGCCGCCATCCCTGTGTTAACACTATGGAGAAAAAAAAAATTTTCGAATTTCGTAAAACTAAACCGGTAAAAAGTTTTCTTACACCAAGAGCTTTAAAATGAATCCCCACAAGTGGTACATCAGAAAAGAATTGTAAAAGTTTGAGAGTCCGAATATCTGTCCCCGAGGCGCGTTCTAAAGATGATTTCTGAATATTGTACATTCAAAGGTAAGAGAATCTGTCCAGACAATCTTAGCTCCTGTTGACTGCCGAGCAGTCAGTCCCACATAATCTCGGATCTGAAGAAGCTTTCTGAAAACAATGTTTACAAACAAACGAAGCCTGGTAATCGTGATCAATATGCAAATAAAAAAATATCATTTAGTAATACAAATTATTGGCCGTAAGCAAACATTTAAGCTTTCACACGACACTTTCTTGCTTACTACGATATGGACCCTTTTCATCATAGACGTATATATTCATCGTTAGTTGTACAAATAAGAAAAAAATTAACCATCGTGTTGCATTCTTCCTATCCACGTGACAGGGTCAGAGTGCATCGACACATGTCAGTCGAAGGTAGTTTTTACTTAAGGTTGTAAGCGTCTCCAAATTTAAAGTTTAAACTCCCACTCAAACTTTCTTTCAGGAAACTTTATACCATTCTCTTCATGATCAAGAACAAAAATCAGGGGTTACAAGACAAATTTCGGTACAAGAGAAGTAAATTATCCGTACGTTCCCGATAACTAAATTCAAAATGGACTCCATCACGATGTTAACTCAGCGGTGGAAAATTGAATTTTCGATTTTCTCAAGAACAAGATTCTTTACTGAAAACTTGGGTTGCTACACAAACTCCAAACCAGTCCAAATAAACAGCAGATCAACAGACTGAACAGAGTATTGTAAATATTTGAGAAGCGAATATCAGTACCTCGAGGAGTATTCTGCCTCAAACATACTTCAAAACAATTTCTCGGACGCTGAGTGCAATGCTAGGGTCAGCAAACACAGCAGAGACTGAGAACAAGTAGCCATTAACAACTTTCCTGGTAACAGTTCTCCTTCGGTCGCTCGGAGAGTAGAATTGTCTCGTTTGGATTCTGTCCTCAGCTTTTGTGATTGGACCGAATAAGAAATATCTGTATACCTACTCCGACCTTAAACTCTTTTTCGGATCCGCACTGGCATTGTTTTGCCAAAGTTTGCTCTTTTTTATGGATCGCAGACCATTACAATAGATCATAAAAAGTTCCCGATGGATCCTATTGCCGAAATGCATGTTAACGGGAATACTTTTTTTTCATTATATTTTTTTAACCTTAAACCTTGAAAAAATATTCACTAGAATCAACATTATCCGAATCTTTATTTATCTTATATGCCTGCGAAAGTAATTATTTTATATGCCTGCGAAAGTAAACACCGCGTAACAACACCAAACGAGTAGAGACTGGATGGTATTTGAAATCATACAGAATACATAATATTTATCATGGTTTCTCGTTGTTATCTCTGGGTGATATAGCCGTATAGCCTATGCGTGGGAAACTGATAGGGACCCATCAACTCCCAGTCCCGTACCTTCGCCATTTCATGAGTGGGCTGTTCCTCGCACGGTCACGTGACGCAAGTACCTCGACAAGTGCACTCTTCATGATCTGGAAGAGACGTGTGAGATCTTGCACTTGTAGACACTTTTGGCGCCTATTTAGGAAAAGCCTCTGTTACATTCTGTAAACCGTCTTTGTCTGTGCGTCGGTCGGTTGGTTGGTTTGTTTGTTTGTTTGCTCAAGGTGTTGTCAGGTTACAAGTTGAAGTCCGGGTTGTAAAGCTACCTGTACCAAGTGATGGATCTTGAATCACCGGAGAATTCGATTATTAAAGTCCCATTAGCAGTAACTTTCCATGTTTTTTTTCGCGCGTAAAATTCAGCTTCTTGTTCTTCTCCCAAAATTACGTCGACTATTTACCTCGTGTAGCGTTCAACTCGTCAGCCGGGGGCCTGGTTGTGTGCCGCATGTCGTACCATAGGGTCTTAGGTTCAACGTTATTTGTTGATACAGTGCTAGTCTCGACTACAACACAATGCATTGTGCTAGCTGAGAAGAAAATGTATGAGTGAGTACATAAGAAAACTAATAAAATATTACCAAATGTTAGAGCTTACTGGTCCAGTAGTAAAGGACTGTGGAACTACAATTTTTGAAATCTTTTTCGATTCTTTGAGCATATAAAATACGTTATGACTCTATTGACTCGTTGAGACGTTAGGAGAGATGAGACGAGGGGTCAAAGGTCAGCTATACTTGGCAAAATGTAATACTGTCTGTCGTTTAGAGAGATTTTCGAACGAGAGATTTGAGCAGGAATCTTCCTAAACATGCAGGATGATAACTCCTCATGTGGAAATATTCATGCTCTGCTAAACCAGAGTTGGACAATGGCCACACAAATATCGACACGATCAACCAGCTGGACTGGACAACTCGCCCAAAGCCACTCCTGGTTGTAAATGGCAGAATGAAGATGCATGACCTTGCCGGGACAATAGTATCAGCAAATCACCTATTCTTTGTTATTCGTGTGTGAACTAGTCGGGCCGCGGACCATTCTGCTATCTAGATTTGACAAGTTTTGTCTGTCGCATTTGTGTGGAGGATAAGAATGTTTATATACACTGATAATGGACTCTGAAGAAGAGTAACTCTAGATTTCATGCAAGTGACAGGAGACAGAGAAATCGTTGTAGTGGTCGACCCGTAATTTGACTGCCTGTCCACCAAAACACCTGCATATAGACTGATGTCCTGGGATGACCAAGATAATGGAAAGAAAACCAAAATTAGCCTCTCACCATTTTTTCACGTTAGTCGTTCATCATAGGCTGGCTATCAGAACGAACACGTTTTTTATTAGCGTAATTGCGATGTGTATGCACCGTTCCATACAGAGTCTACGGGAACTTATGAATACTAGTACAAAATTAACACTCAGTAACCGAAAACGTCGCTCCTAATCCTATCATAAACATGTCAAAGGGGCAAATACACATATTAAGAAATAAAATGTCCGTATGTTTTCTTATATAGATTTTATCAGACTGAAATATTACCTTCAAGTACCAAATCTATATTATATATTATTAGTAAATATATCTCCATTATTTCGATAACGTTCATACAAAGAACGCTGCTGATGATTTGTAGTTGCTATCGGGGAATGTATGAGCTACAGGCTCAACCCTAGCCCTCGGGCCTGAGATGGTTGCCGAAGAAGCCGAGAGTAGCGGGTAAATATGAAGTCATGCTGCGTGTCAACGCACTACATATTTTCAAGACTGCACAAATATTATGGCCGTCGTAAATTACATCCCCCTCCAGGTAATAAAAGATGGATCTAGTCCAGTTGACGAGTTTGGCTTTCTTCGTTTGAACTCTAGCGCGACCCTGATGACGTCAACCGTGATTTCGCTGCTCGGACACCGGACACTTGATGTGTTGCGACGCAGTTGGAATGTCAACAACTTGCAGTGACTTGATTCAGAAAAAATATTGTCCCGAACAAAAAAGCCACTGTTTAACAGTTGCAGTACAACTCCGGTCAGTGTATGAAGATGTTTCGGTTCTTCACCGAAGCGTTTGTCATTTCTCTTCATTGTAATATTTTCCTGCTTTGTTCTTTAAACAAAATAGCCGCTTAATCGTTAGCCGGGGCAAGTATGGACAGCAACTGAACGCTCCACACGTGCCTGGGAAACATGCAAACAATACCCATGCTTACAACGGTTGCGCTGCGTTGCTATAATTTCAGCAGGGACGCTGGCATCTATATTTTCCAAATTTACTTCCACTTGAGTGTAGACCAAATTCATTTAAATGGGGTGATAAAATGATTGCAACGCGATTAAAAGCGCGAGTAGGTTCTTCTCGGGGTGAAGGAACTGGGTACTTTTGAGACGTTGAAGATGAGACGTCACTGGCGTTTTAAGGTCACGGCCGTTCATTGGTTTCTTGGTGGATGATGATCAAACCAGTTGTCATATTGCAGTAGTTAGGCAACAATCCATTCAACGCAAAGACCGGCACTTCACACCCTAGGCTCCTCCTAATCCATGGCTATACAATGCAGTGTTTGCCTACGAGGATTACAAGTAGTATGTCTTTTTGAAGTCTTTTGTGTGCCTGCAGTCCTTACATCTAGCTAGCTATAAACGTTGCGTGATGATCATTTCAGAGAAATTTGTCCCTTTTTTGAGAGGGGTATACACAATGCACTTTATGAACTTAGCTTGCATCACATGAAAATATGAACGAACAATGATAGTTTGCCCAGTCAGCGAATACTTGGAGTACAATGTCTTACCTCTGTAGAAAACATTTTGATAGGGTATGCAGTGTACACATCGACCAAAAATTGACAATGAAACTGACAATGGACAGTAAATGGCACATGAACCCACTGTATAATTACACCAGCACTTTGTATATAATTTTAAAATGTTGTGAACCTCCTGCGTTTGTTAATTTGACATTGAAGATAGCGATGTGGGTCATCTTTGGCCAAAGTTTGAATACTGTGTTTGCATTTTTCGTGTGGATTTCTAAGTTGTCGGGTAAAAGCAATTTGTGTGCCAACCATTGCAAACACTTCTCTGCCAATCACGACATTCAAGGGTTTCATATAGTCCGTAACAATGTCACATCTGTCGGTTAGTCCATTTATCATGGCTGAAGTGACTTGCTGAAATTTAGCGTTGTTGGTTATCAAAAGCGTACGGCTGCAATCACCAAATTGCGTCCAGTCACAGTAGTTGCATCGAGTTAATCTGATCTCATCACTTTTGGTGAAATTTTACACAAAGTGTTGTATAACAGAGCGTTATGCTCCGAGATACGGATGTACTCGTCTGAGAGAGAGAGAGAGAGAGAGAGAGAGAGAGAGAGAGAGAGAGAGAGAGAGAGAGAGAGAGAGAGAGAGACAGACAGACAGACAGACAGACAGACAGACAGACAGACAGACAGACAGACAGACAGACAGACAGACAGACAGACAGAGACAGAGAGAGACAGAGGAAAGGGACAAAGTTAAAGACAATTAGAGGGCAAAGACGGAGACACAGACACAGACAGAGCCAGATAGATAGACAGACAGACAGACAGACAGACAGACAGAAAAATATAGCAAGACAAGTTATAGAACACGAAACAGTAAGAGATAACAGGGAGAGACAGAGAAATTCAGAGACAATGACCAGGAGAGATAGTCACGGACAAGGATAAATCAACAGACTGACAAAGAGCAAAATAGACAGACAGAGCTGTGGACAGAAGTGATGTCAGGCTGAGTGATTCTCATCTCTCCGTCAAGAGTCAGAACAACCATGAATTCAGCTCCTGGTCCCACTGTTACTGTGATGTGAGGGTACATGCACCGTTATTTATAACAGGGCGTTCTCTCTGACAGCATACGTCCATAGCATGATATTAACCTGTATGCATTGCACGGTTGCGAAGACTTTAAAAAGGTCGAAGTACAATGGGAAGGTCCGTCTTAAGTTTGTATGGGTGCGGTTGACTTCAGTCTGTTTTCACCGGCCCAACGGCGCACCCGGCACCCGCTACCGAGGCAACCAGTGGACTATGGCGAAAATGCCACCGTATTGTGTGCGCCGATTTGGCTTATCCAGTCGTGCATAGGTAAGAGCGATTTCAGAAATTGTGGAACGATTGTCCCCTTTGGACAACTTTCATGCCTTGACGTTTGTTGTTCTGTCAAAATTACGAAGGCAAATTATATTACAAATAACTATTCACAGTTGGCCGTTTAATGACGATAAGCTTCGAAACAATACGATACTAATGATATATACGAAGTATAAAGCCGTTATATTAATTATCATAAATCTCGAAAGACAAAAAAAGTCGAAATATTGTTTCTGATATTTGCAGTCGACCACATTTTGATCTTTATTGCAAAAGTATATCGAGAACAACGCGTTCGAGAGATCTCTCATCCACAGCAGTTAGAGAATATTTTGGAGGGTTGACGGCCAGTTGAGATTACATTCACGACCCGAAAAAGGCTGACCTGGCAAGGTTGACAGGCTTGAATGCTCTTGCATTGCAACCGCAGAAAGAACTCTGCCCCTTGCTATGACAGACAAAAGAAATTTTATTCCACGTGCACCGTTGCTTGATGTTAATATCATAAATGGTTCATTTGCACGCAAAGATTTGAATAACGTGTATCTAGGTCAGTTGCCAACCAGAGCCACGCTCCCCACTGCGCAATTTGAACATTCTCGATTTTGAGGCCAAGGCATTGAAAAATTTAGCTTTAGTGTGACGATGTCTGCAAACTTGGCCGAGTCGTTGTACCTTCCAGAGCGACATGTGTTCTGGCATACACTAGACAATCAACAGGTGGTTGGCCAAAGATAACGCTGAGATCGTTTCTCCCTGTGTTTACAAATTCACGGGATAATACAGGGGGGATTTAATCCCCGAATTCACATTAAAATACTTCATAATTGTTCGATTCCTGTGATAATTCTTCCATCTGGTCTTGTCTATTAAGAGTATTTGTCATTCTACGCATGTGTAGGGATCGGTCATCGGTTGGTGAAAGCCGCGTTCACACAGGCACCGTGTGAACGTACTTACAAGGGATATTACTGTCTATCGTTACCCACACGCCAATGCGACAAATCTACGCGACCATCACACTGTGTTCTCTTTGTTTTTCAAGTTTATGTCTTGTGTGTTGCACTCACTCAAGATCGATGCTAGAACCATATGGTAACAGCTATTGTCCTTTTAAATTCCATGTGTGAACCACCAATTCACTTTAAATTGATCTCGTGTCGGATGTTGACTTTCGCAAACTTTACAGATCTCTTGTTGTAGACCCAATGTTCAGAGGTCATCATTTTTTTAAAGCAGATAGTCGAACCATCCATAGTTATCTAATCGAAATAAAAATTATCAGGTGAAAAATGAAATGCCTGTACTTGCCCCACGTGATTCAGGCTATAATTTATCATCAATGAAGATGTGTATGTTGAATCACGTGACAGGCCATTTTGTCGACCTTTATAATAAAATAGAGAATGTTATTGGTCAATGATGGTTCCTCCATGTATGTATGTATGTATGTATGTATGTATGTATGTATGTATGTATGCACACACGTGCGTATGTATGTGCGTACGTGTGTGCATACTAGACTATGCTTTTAAAATATACATTCGTCTGCAAAATTTTGTACTGCATCAACTCTATCTCCGACTGAACTCGATAACGCAGCGCTATAGCCATAATCAAGGCTCATAAATCTGACCTACAGTGTATCTGGTAACTCAGTTATCTCTGTGTGATGTCAGTTCCTTCCTCCGCTGCTACCGGCTCTTGGACTCGTTCCGAATATACCTGCACGAACCTTGAACGTTTATCAGATATCTGACGTGAGATACGTACGGACTGCTAGTTTCGATTAAAAAAAACTGGCAGAAGATCTCGATAAACGTTTAAGAAGTCACAGAAGGGTACATAGATCGATTATCTTGACGAGGCTGACGAAGGTCCGTCGTATCATGACGAGACAACACGCTTTAAATTTGTCTGTGATCATGTTGTATGTAAATGATTCTTGAGTCATATCATGAATGGTTCTGACCAAGGTTTACTCAGCCCTAGTTCTCGCAAGGCCGATGGTAAAGAGTGGACCTATCTTTTGCATGTTTTTTGGGTCGAAATAGTCGTCTTTCTCAAATACAGGGCACCTGGCACTAAGCAGTCGATTTTAGAATAGCTGTTCATTTGATAAAATGTTTTGCGAGTTGTATAACTGCAAACTATTAAAGGAAACAGACACAACTGCGAAGTTGAACACTTTTCGAGACTTCTTGTTTCACTCAATAAACAAATGTTGCCGGCAGACTAAAGAGCCACGGGTGTGATGTCACAGGCGGCGGTCATACTGTTTCTGTGGTGATAATTATCTTATTAGAAACGTTCCGTTGCATGGTTCCTTAGATTTCCGCACAAAATCTTAACCATGCGAATGAAACGAATGTAAGTTTTTTGGTCAAGAACAGGGCTGTAATCTTTGCAAAATTCGACATTTTGTCATGTATTTTAAACACATTTGTGACATATTTGGCTGACCAATTCAATCCTTCAAGGTCGCAATCGTTACGGTAGCTAGAGTGCGTAAGTTCACAGCTCAACGGTTGCTGGAAGTTCATATCATGGATCTCGCGGACAACGAGATAACGCAGAAGACTGCGTGAATTGCTAAAAAAAGACACCATCGCGATACCGATATCTTTCCATGGGACTTCCAGTACATAGCGTGTAAGAATGCCACGCAAATTTGTAATAAAACTAATCTCTAAATCTCAAAATGTGCTCATCGTGACAATCAATTTGATGAAATCCGTCGTTTATCTGTCGTAGATATTTGCACTATGGACTTTTTATTGATCGTTCTGTGGGGGACCAAGTCATTGTATTCGTATAAACTCTCGAAAGATGGGCGTGTTGACTGACCTCTTGCAAACAGAATTAAACTTTTAGGAGTAAAATCGTCAGTTATAGGCACTAGGGGAAGTCCCGAATAACGTCATCACGGATTAATTGTATGGAGTATCGGCCATGAGAATTCGTGATTTTTGCGTCATTTGTATTTGCAAAATCAACTTATTGCGTGCGTGCAGTCGATGCATTTTCGCGCGCAATTGACGATGATTGCTGACAGAATTGTATGCAAATGAGACAGAGTAGAAACACGCGACAGCTGAAAGCTTGTAGTGCCACACGAACGTTGAAATTCTCGGCGAGGTTAATAGAATAATGACATATTTACGATAAGTTGAGAATTATAGCTCATTATCTCTCCATTTATTAATTTTTACTGTGTGATAATACTTAAATATGTAAGTGTTTATTTTACGACGACACAATTCAGCGGATTCCTCGCAACAAGCTTCACGGTCGTAGTAGCGTAGTGTAGTGTAGTGTAGTGTAGTGTACTTGTGTAGTGTAGACTTTGTTTCATGCAACTCAAATTTTTGGCATAGAAACTGGATTGGCAGCCATTTTGATTGGCATTCTAGATTTTATCTAGTAATCGATGACTGCAATCTGTTTTGTGTTCAAAATCCAGCAAAGAAGACCGTCCTTTTTGACCGGTACATAGATTCCCCCATTACTGCTCATTTTGATGCGTAATAGTCCGATCGACTTAAAGTCTAAAGTTGTTGTGATATCACCTTTTTTTACAAAATGGAGAATTATTTGACCACACAATAAATGAAAAATGTCATCGATAAGCCACCCGTGTAAAGTTTGATCAGAATTTAGGAAAAATGTTATGCTTTAATTTATTTGTCAAGTTCAGTGAAAAAAGTATGTTTCCTCAGTTGTCATTTGGAAACGGTACTGCGACATGCTCTACAGTCAATAAATAAAAAAAAGTTTCTATTAAAAGTCGTCAAGGTTGCGCCCAGACTCACAGGCAGCGTCCTTGGAAATGTTTGTAAAGTAATCTTTCACGAGCGTTCATCGTACATCATTGGATTGGGCATTCATATCCAATGACACCCCAGTGACAATAAATTTTATTATTGATATGTAATTACCCTCCAGGGTCGTGACCTCTTCAAGTGGCTACATCCATCAATCAGATATGCTCAGAGCATTGGTGCAGCGTGGAACTTGAAGTTGGAACGGAGTTTGCGGGGAATTTCCACACCGCTGCAACTTTTTCTCAAGCCTGATAATTTTAACCCTGTAAGCGCAGTAATTTTTCCCGCCAAAATTTCAACATTTTACCAATTTTGTGAATTTTCCTGCATTTTTTAAAATAATTTTGGATCAAATGGACATCACATTTCATTGGTTACAGATTTTTATCAAAATTGTAGCAAAACTTTGACAAAATTTACTGGTGTTTATATGAGAAAGGCCACAAAAATTGACTTTGGCGCTAAGAGGGTTAACATCTTCCCCGCTCCGTCCGCTTCTGCCATCATCTCCTTATATCCATGTTATCTGCCAAAGCAGTTCACATATCCGTCAACAATCAATGAAATCATTGTCAGTACACGAAAAAGGTATGATCTTTCAATTACTCCAGTCACCTATCGATCACGATGATTTTGATTGATACGGTTTCATAAAAAATTTGGGACATTAATTTTGCGTGCCAACGCCTATAAGTGACATAACGGAGTGCCCACGCAGGGTAGCACTAGTCAGGAATGTGGACTGAACTAAATAAAGCGTAGCGTGTACCCTGGATGTGAAGTTAAATACACGATCTAACAAGTTCAGCGTTGTTGGCGTTATCTATGCAAATATGTTCAAGTACATCGGGGGACCATCGCACTCAGCTGTAAATTACGTGACAAAGTCTTATCTCACTACCAAAACGTTAAATCACCGACTAAACTGGAACGCGGTGAACTCGATACTTTTTTATCAGGATCCAAATTCGGGAGATAATTCCTCACAAAGATTTACACCTGAGGTGAAACTTCACTATTAATGGAAGAAATTTGCTACCTAACACTATGATTCTCTGCCACATTTTTAATCACCACACCACCACTTGATAACAACTCGCTTTAGTTTGGAACTTTGGACCAAGACTCTTCTGAATATTCCATTCCGACTCAGAAGAAACCTTGACTTCTTAGGAATTGCCTCCAAGCATACACACTCCCTTTGAACCCATAATCGATAGTCATAAATTTAACAATTTAACTTCGCCGACCGACGGTGACACGCTTCTATAAACTTGCTAATTCGACTATAATTTGCGAACCGTTTGAAACGCAATCGCTTTAGGCGAATTTATGAGATAAAATACATCAGTGCAGTCACCGAGTCCACAATGACTTTTGAATGGAACAGACTAGAATGATCGCTTTTCAAAAATCTTACAAAGATGTCTTCCTAGGCATACATCGGCCTTACTACATGAAAACATTTCTGATGATGATGTGGAAAGATGCGCTGTGTACGGAGCAGTTTTGTTAGGGGGGGGGTTCGATATTGTACCGTGAGAAGAAAGCTGACCCAAACATCGGGGTATCAGGGTACCAGGCTATCTACGTTGGTTGGACACTTGTACTAGAGAGGCATACACAGAAATCGGTGTGCGTGTACTATGGCGCTTCGAATTCTAAAATCTCACACGTGTGATTTGTTTTGTTAATTTCGAACATAAATGGCAAGAAACCATAGCTGTTAACGGTCTTTCAACCCCCAACGACGGAACTTCATCCCCGAAAGTTACCATGACCTCGACAGTGTTCAAAAACCAAACGTGCTGATGTGCGAACCCATCTATTTCGTCATCAATTGTAGCGTTACCTTGAGCAGCATTTTTTTCATGAAAAGGAAGGATGGTGTCAGGTGACATCATAAAGTGTCGGGGCTGAAAACGGTGCGACCCCAGTGTTCTGCAAACAATATTTGTAGCTCCATGCATCGGGGAGCAGAGGTCTCCCGCACTCTATATTTTGTTTTGTATTCTCAAGTGGCCACATATTTGGCTTTCAAATTTTCTGTCACCCTGAAGAACAGTTCAAACACTTCGTTTTGTTTGGGCGTGTCCTCTGAGCGGTATAAGAGAAGGAAACTTCCAAGGTTGCGTGCCATATTGTGGTCGGATAAGACAAAGGGCGTTGTGTTTTGTTCTATTCCACAATGAAGAAAAGGAAACGGCTTTGTCATTTAAAATATCACCAATACCGTTAGTTTTCTTCGGGGAGACCAGAGTACGCATTCTATAGTCCTCCTTCGGTCTTTCCGGTTGCGGTGTCGGCGCATCGCTGGCGATCTCCCCTCTCCTTTATTTTCTCACTGGGCGAGATCCACGAATCGGGGCACGAAGTATGAGAGGTGTCGACGCAGTGTATGACAAGTAAGTCACCGCTTTTTATCAATTCTTCCTTGTCAACGATGCTGTTCCAGTATTCCTGTGATTCAGCGACAGGCCGCAGGAATGACTCGGAGATTACGCACATGGAGAAGAAATTTTCGCCGACAGACAACTGGGGGAAAAATCTCGGACCGGTCTTTTAAAGCAAATCTCGTTTTCTTCCTGTCGGGTTTACATCGGGACGATATCGTTTTCACCGTTCGGTCTGTGATGGTTTGATCTGGTCACGTAAAAACCGTCTTCATAGTCCATAATGCACTTTTTTCTGTTCAAAGCAAATCATTTTATGTGCAAATCAGAGGAAAATTCTGTTGTTTGTTGGTTTTGATTGTTTGTTTGTTTGTTGTAAATCTGAATTATGATATGAGTATTTGTCTGAAACTGAACATTAGCTTCAGGCTGATAAGCATTATGATACATTGAACTTTGTATGTTAAAAAGCTATGAATTTTCGGTTGACAAGGTTTCTTCAAAGTCCGCACGCATCTTCAACGCAGTAACGGTGAGGGAAAAACTTGACGCACACATTCGGGCACACGCAGGCCATATAAAATAACACCATTTTATTAACGATATATACAAGCGCGCGTGCGCAAAACAATCACACACGCGTGTGACCGTACCGAGTGAACACGGTGTACACGGTGTGTACGCTGTTATTAAATTCAGACACACATTACACAGAAACAAGCGGACAACTTTCTGCACCATTTACTAATTTAGAATTCAGCCGCTCCTGAACTACAACGTTGCAGTGACCCACCTGGCAGAATGACCCAAGGGGGTCAAAGTTGAGCTTTAAAAAAGATTCTTATCAGCTACAATGTCAAGAACCAGCCAAAAATTTCTTAGTTGCCTTGAACCACACAGATAAGAAACGCTGTTATATTTGCTAAAAGGGTGGATTTTAACATAGGAGCTGCTTACGTGGAACAGATGGACTAACTCGCCCCGTCGAATAAACTCGTATTGCAAATGTTACAAAGAAATTTGAATTTTGCCTGCGTGCAGCTGGCTGATCGTACAATAGTATCGATAACCCAGATGAACTGATGGATATAATAATGGCGGAAAAAATCTTTTTGGTAGATAAACTATCAGCTTACCCTCGGAAATACACGTAATTGGTCATTCATTGGCTAGTTTGACCAGCATTAGTTTGATAATAGTCCAACGGCCCTGCATCATTGAATCAAAGCGTTAGAGTGACAATGTGTCCAGACTTTACTCTTTTCTGTCATTTTCCCCAGAGGCTGGGTCGAGTATGCAAGATCTACGTATATATACTATCCCGTCTTCATAGAGACGCTTTAGTTTTATCAATTGAGTGGGACTCCTCTTTTTATCCTTTTAAAAACTTTCTCGAGCGAAATTCAAAGCGCTTTGAAGGTAATTGACGTCATATGCATCGCTGATGGTGTGAACTTTTCATCCAAATAGCGTTCCGACAGGATGGTCTCTAAGCTTCTGAGTCGAGACAATAACTTTGTGGAGTAACCGCATACATTTTTTTGTTCCATAATGATTGTGACGTAATATGTACGTCATTGTGTCACAAAGTCTCTTTTCCTTAGCTGTGGTTTGAGAAGCATGAGTGATTTCCTGCGGTAAGATAAAGACAAGCGAAGGAAAGATTGATGTCCTTTTTGCGCCAGCCCTGAAGCGACCGTACATTCAGCTGTCAACGAAGACTCTATTGGCGGCCTCTCAGGCGCAATACTAACTTCTACGGCTCCAATGTGGCCCGGATTTATTCATATGTAATAAATCAGTGCACTGGTCCATAAAACCTTACACTTCATTATTTTTTCTCTCTCATATTTCACTTGCAGCCAGCTCAACGTCACCCGACAAGGGAGTTTGCCTGACCTTCGGGAAACTTCGGATTTCGTCATCGACCACGAAACGAAAGAAATGCTGGAGCTTCGGGATGAGATGCTGAACCTGCACCTGAAACCGAGTTACAACTCGCCGAGGAGTGCCTGGTCGGCTGGCACGAGCCGACAAGAGTTGGACAGAATCAGGTTACAGGTAAGACAGAAAATAAAATACACAATAGAATGTTTTTGGAGCAAAATAAACCTCTTTAATACTTATGTATGTGTATTCGTGCGTTATCACAAAAGGTTGAAACCGTATCAATTGACTATTGTTGGTATGTACTGAAAGACGTGGATTCTTTACTTTTACTGTAGTTGACAGGTAGGTAGGTAGGTAGGTAGGTAGGTAGGTAGGTAGGTAGGTAGGTAGGTAGGTAGGTAGGTAGGTAGGTACGATATATGAATGGATGGATGACATGGATGGATGGATCTATGTATCTATCCATGTATCTATCTGTGTATCTATGCAGCTATGTATGCATGCATTTATGTATGTATGGGTGTGTGTGAGTGTATGTATATATCGGAATTGATAAATCGGTTGCAAAATGCCCACTGAAGTTCTCCCCAAGGAAAGCCAAAGGCAATAGAGTATAAGAAGTCTAAAAACATAGGAGATTCCAGAAATTTCTGCAAAATGTTTTATATGAGTGCGCGCGCACGTCTTCCAAGGGAAACGCTGTATTCCCGCGATTGAACACAACCAGTAACCAGTACCCAGTACTTGTCCCCACTGTCCAACACAAACAAAAGAACATCAAATAAACCCAGGTGCATTTCCGTTCGCACATTAACATATTTATTGACAGTACTGTTTGAATTCACTAAATGTTACCAATGCCAATAGACAGCATTTGTCTGATCAGCAAAATTCTGACTTTTGGCCATGGCATATAGACAGACCACCATCAATTATCCATAGTCTAAGAAAACAAAAACAAAAATTAAAACAAAAAGTTGGCCGTATATTTTAAGGGTATTCATAATGAGCTACTCAAAGCTATACCAGCTTTAGCTGACTCTAGCACGAGGAAATTGAAGTGTTTGCAGATCTTTATGCACGAAGTGATCCCTCTGAGCTCCATATGATAACGATACGCTCTCTTTTACACTTGTTGGTTTGTTTGTTTACACTTCTTTACACCTTTAAATGTTCGCAAAGTACGAACAAAGTGGGTAAAAAGCCAAACACATACCACTGTCAAGGCAAATTGGCTCCAAAGCGAAATATAAATCTTTTGTTATGCCAGAGCATTTGAGCATTTTCAGCTCAAACTGACAATCAATCAGCAAGACCAGGCACACAAATTTTGAAACATCCACCAATGGTCAACGTATATTGTTTGAAATTACCGGTGCCGGGCGTAATAGAAACCCCGTGCATTTGGAACGCGCGAAATTGAACAAGGTAGTTGGTAATGTTTGTGAAGAAAGAATTAGAATAAAGAATTGTCTTTCAAAGTGTAAACAGGGTGAAGCAGAAGACTGTCGCGGAATTACACTTTACCCAAGGAGAAAACTGAAGATAACAGCGTCCCCTACAGTTGCAAGGGTTAGATGTCACCCAGTCGCTGCGAGTGAGCATTGTACATAACAAACACCCATATAACATGATAAATACGTGTTTTGGAACACTCGTTTTCCATGGCAACGTCTGCAAGCCCAAGGCTGTTTTTCGTACTTCAATAAGTTATATATTCTGTTTCCGTTTCTCTGCAGACTCCCCAGACGCCTAACGTACAGCCGATCAAGCCACAGACGCCGCTGACGAATGGCGAAGTCAACCACAACGTGGTCAAAAAAGTGCCCAAGCCGCCAGAAAGCCCCCAAAATGGACTTACAATTACAGGACGAACTCTACCTCTGCCGCCTGCCAAACCCCAAACGAACAGCCACACGCGACCGATTGTCACTAAACCGCCGAAGGCGCCCTCACCGGGGCTTCGAGGAAAGTCGGGAGAAGTCAACGGGTGTTGAGCGCCGAGTTCAGCTGGGGACATTTGAGGAAAAAGTTTTTTTTTTCAGTGATTGAGATAGCTGTCAATTTGAAATTTCAAATACACTAGGCTTGATATTATGAATGAGAGCGCAATTTCGATATAATTGGGACTTATCCGAGCCAGTTTTCCAGTCAAAATAAACTCACTTCAAAAAACCGGACGATAGTTAAGTTTACCAACATACCTTCTTGAAAGGAACGGAAATAGATTGAGGAATTTGGACCAAAATGTTAAAACTTGGAGACACTATAGTCGAAGAAAAGGCGGTTTGAGTGTTCCTTGTTGGAAGAGTAGGAGCCTTGGTGCCTGCGGATGCTTAGTACTCTACTTCAAGTCCCCGGCTCCAAGTGATCAAGATGCTTTGGAACGAGTGAATAATCATCAAACACACTAACAAAAGGCTTTAAATTACAGTTCAACCAGAAAGACCCCGAGACTTAATGTCATTTTTTTTAATTTATAAGATAAGAATTGGTACTACTGGTTATTAGATATTGTCATTTTCATAACGTAGGGTAGAAAATCTTTCCCTTGAATGGGGAAACACATTTTTTTTTCATTTTGTTTCAAGGAAACGTTACTTCGTCCATTTTCTAGAGTAGAAACGACCGTGACCTTCGACTTAACTGTCGACACGTCGGCCCGCAAGCATCACCGTCCAAGTATTATATACAAACAACTTCCAATAGATTTTAGCTAGTAGATACTTTTGAATTAAAGGTCAAGCAGGCTTAATCATCAGACGATTATTTGCTGAGTGACAATAATTCAAAGATATCCAAGCATATTCGTATTGCTTTCGGATTCGCAGGAATCGTTCACGAATCCGGCGTACTGTGTAGTTTAACGGTTTAATTCGTTGGAGGGGAAACTCAAGCCTTTTAATAATTAGCCATGATAGCGCTTTTCCTGAGGAATACACGATCTGATCCAGCTTGCGATGGTATGTGGGAAATTCACTGGCTATTTGCAGACGCCCCAGTATGCGTTCATTTATACATACATTTTGCTCACTTTACTTTCCCGCCAAATTACAAATTAGCTCAAATTACGTGATATGATTATAGCCAAGAACTATGAGAGATCGACAACACGTAAACGCACAAGTCAATTAGTAGAAACATAGACTCTTTTGTTTCGAGTATCTATAGTGCCTTGTATTGTACTTTTGATTCCTCTCGTATGCTGTTTCCTTTGGCGGGAAAAATTGTGTGTTTGGGAACCAGGGGAAATGACGTTTGAAAATTAACATATTGCTCTAAAAAGTTTTATGGCAGCATATGATAATTAATATGGCAGCATATGATAACAGAGAGATACGAAATAATTGATTTTGTCAGTTTTAAGAAGCCTCGATACATTTACCATAGCTCTGTTGGAAGTTATCGAATTTTGAAGTTCAAGTTTTTACTACCTTCGGTTTTTCTTTTTTTTCTCCGAAGTAGAGATTTAGTGTATTTTAGTGTGTGTTAGTGCAGTGTGTATTCCGTGGTCGCCAGTTAGTAAGCCAATGCAATACGGGTATCTCTGCCCAGGGTGATGTAAATTACGATTCATGCGAACGTTCGATGCCCGGATGTTACATAGAACTGGTGGTCGCTTTAGTAACGGTATTGCGTTGAGCAATGGAAACTTCTTTCAGCATGTTTTCTTTTGTTTGTTTGTTCTTGAAAAGTAAAAGAGAAAATTTCTTTATCCTCTATCATCAGAGTCCTGTGCATTCCTTGTGTGAAAAGAACGACATTGATTTTGTGATGCATGCCTGACTCAATTCATGTTCTCGTCGTGGATGCGTTGTTTGAGGAAACTTAAAGGAATACAGTCGTCGGAAACCGCGCTCAAAGGTCGTATGGGACCCATACGACCAATGTAAGCACTTTCCAAGGTACGATGGTAATTGATGAGAGTTAAAACATGTCTGTCATAATCTATATCGTATAATTTAAATGTTGCAGCTATGATGATGAGGTGCATCGAGATATCGTGCACGAAATACATTGTTTGTAAGAAACTCGCACAGGCGCAGTTCCGACGACTGTTTCCCTTTAACCCTTCTAGCTCAAATTGCTGAATGAATGCCGACGCAATAAGTTTTCATTTGTTCTTCTAATTGTACCCATGTTGTGTTCTGCCCCGCCCGGGCATTTTAAGATATTCCCTTAAGCAAGAACGCGCCTCGAGAGTGAAAGACTTAAATTTTTGCTTATACTTTCCTAAATCAAACTTTCAACCATCTTTTATCAAATCAACAACAAAAATCTGTTGTCACCGTGCAAAGTTTGATGCTATTTGTATAGTTTGTGAGAGCTGGACCATAGCTTTTCAGCATCTTTAAATTGTCGAAAGAGCAGTCAACAGCTTAACATACCTTCCATCCCGTTTTATTTGCTATGCGCGTGTTATAGTAATCCACGGTCCCTAAAATAGTCGCTAAATAGCCTATAGCGTCCAATTTGTCATGGTGTCGGGGATCGGGGGGGGGGGGGAGGACTCTCTTGTACACGCCCTCAGCATATCACTAGTACAAACTTAATTAAATCACCTTGTTAAATGATTGACGCGTGGAGGCGCTGTCCTGAATCCACCTAAAGATCGCTCTCCCGGATACCTGACGCAATATTAAAACGATTGGAATCTAGAATGCAAGAAATTGAGAGATCGACTAGTAAAGCGACCTCATGCTAATCTTCGACTATTGCCATGGTAAGTCCATGTTTACAAATCTACTACAAATTCAGATCCAGGTAATAAAGTTACCTTTAGTAATTAAGTTAAGTGATTTAGTGATTAAGTTTGTTTATCTTCACATCATCGCTATCCTTCACAGGTTTCCATAGTTTGAAGTAAATTTTGGAGCGATTCTATAGCATTAGACTGAAAGATCTGTCGCTCGAGGACGCTCTCCAGTTTCCTCTCCTCTTATTTAGAAAGCGCCCTCCAGCGACGGATCTTACAGTCTAATCGACCATATGGTGCACTCAATTTTAAGGGACTGGTCAGTTTCTTCGGCGGGGGGGCGGTGGATTCAGGGAGGGGTCACCCTGTTTTTGACTTTGGTCATGGGGGGGGGGGGGGTCACCATGTTTTTGAAATGCCCGATGGGGGGGTCAGTGTGTTTTTGAATTTCGACACAGGCTCATCATTGCCTAAAATGCATCGTGTCAGCCACAAATTTCATCATTCAGTTGCATTTTTCGGCGCGCCCGTAACTTTAATAAGCAGACATATTTTTCAGCACTCCCAACTTTCGCATATCAGGCATACATACATCAAAGATATCTGTATGTTCAATATTTTTCAGCATGCTCTTTAAGCGCATTACTTTGATATATCAGACATTTTTCAGCATGTCCTGTGCATGACTGTAATATACAAGACATATCAGAGATATCAGGATGTTTCATATTTTTCTCCGCGCCCTTCGGGTGTCATACTTTAATAAATCAGAGATATATGCCAGAGATATCTTGATGTTTGCTATAAGTGAAAGTGTACCGTTCTGAAATATGCATTTCATATGATAAGCAAGACAAATTCCTGATGCTTTTCTGTTCTCTGTATGAGAGAGAATTCAGTATGAGAAAGCAACATGCACAAATATTTCACAATATGTATTTGATACAGTGACTTATTTTAGAGGTAGAAAAATGACAAGATATCTTTCGTTCTCATTGATGCACTGTTTTCCTTTGTGTCTCAGGTTTTCTGTAGAATGATGCTTATAATGACCAAAATAACAGTTAAAAAGGGCAGTTTTTGTCATTATTAGCGGTGCTTTTATGGTTTCAATGTTACAAGAAAAGGTCATCTCAGACACTGCACACCTCAGATTTGGCTAAAATGCCTCTCTATGGCTCCTCAGGAGATTTCATTGGAAGGCTGGCAAGTCTTAAGCTTAACACCCATCAAAATTTTTGATTTTCTTTGATATTAATGATTGACATCCATTTCTGTACAACAGTTCAGGACATCTGGTTAAGCATAGAAAGTGTGAAATACATTCACAGCTCATTCAAAATGTACTGTATTCAAACTTTAAGACTTAAACTTTGAAATTCATATCTTACAAGTGACATGTCAACAATTTCTTTAAAGCACAGAATGACTGTTAAAATATAAATTTATGTAATATATATATATATATATATATATATATATATATATATATATATATATATATATATATATATATATATATATATATGATTTGTGTCCACCTTTTGTTTTACAGTTGTCACGTGCGGGGGGGTCACCCTGTTTTCGAAATTTGGAATAGGGGGGTCTCCCTGTTTTTAAAAATTTGGAATAGGGGGGGTCAGCCCCTTTTTGACGTCGGCAAAAAATAATTCACCGGCCCCCAGGCCAAAGAAACTGACAAGTCCCTAAGGATTAGCCTATATTTAAGATATGATTGTCTGCACCAATTTTTACAGTGATTTTAACTTGAGAATAACTGTACTCAGGGATTCTCTTGATCTCCCTACAGTGGTAAAGCACGAGTACAACACGGGAATATACATGTAGTTGTAACAACATGTATAAGGTCTAAGCTTAATGTGCAGAAAATGTCGAAAGTTCAAGAACATGAAGCTACACTGACTTCTTGCCATGAAATGAGAATTGTCTAGGATTGTTCTGTTCATAGCGGTGTTTGCAAAAAAGAAAGCTGGGGCTAAAAAATAAAGACTTGTGTCCGGTCACCGCGTGCGTAATTTCAGAACCTGCACCTCACGTTTTTTTTAGGGGGGATGGGATTTACAAACTCATCAGTGCAGCTATCCTTGATTTTCCCTGTTTGCATGTCCAAAAATGCTAAAAAGAAAACGGAAGTATTATGCAGCCAGTGATAAAAGACAATAACTGTTGCATCAATAGTGCCAAACCAGCATTGTTAGGAATAAAAAAAGAAAGACTAAGTAAGGAACAAAGGGATAAAAAGAAAACCGCGTCGCTTGCCGAATGTCAAGAAGCAGAAACATTTTTGTTTTTGGCCTGGTCCAAAGGCATCCTTGCTGGCGGAACCGTTCTCAATGCAGTAATTTTAATACCATCATACCCCAGGGGACTCGGACTTCTTGTTTATTTGTGTCTGTGTTTGTTTGTGTGTATGTGTTTGTGTTTGTTTATTTGTTATTTTTAATAAAATAACAGCGAAAAGCTGTTTGGTTAATATTTGTCAATAAAGAGCAGTTTATATATTTGTTTGTTTGTTTGTTGATATGTATTTCCGATGGTTAGGGTTAGGGTTAGGCTTAAGTTAGGGTTAGGGTTTGGGTTAGGCTTAAGTTAGGGTTAGGGTTAGACTTATTCACTCCATCTGGTCTAACCCTATCCCTAACCCTAGCTTAAGCCTAACCCTAACCCTAACCATCGGAAATACATATCAATAAACAAACAAATAAATAAATAAATAAATAAACAAACAAACAAACAAACAAACAAACAAACAAACAAACAAACAAATAAATAAATAAACTGCTCTTTATTGACAAATATTAACAAAACAGCTTTTCGCTGTTATTTTATTAAAAATAACAAATAAACAAACACAAACACATACACACAAAGAAACACAGACACAAATAAACAACAAGTACGAGTCCCCGGTGATCATACCCGGATATAGTACATCTTCCACTATACATTTTAGAGCCTTCAACCGGATCTCGTTGCGTAACTGTCAGTAGACGTATGTATCGATTTCTTCCTGGTTTTTCCGTGTTTTTATGTCCCTTTAATACGCCATCTGAGAATCTGACTCCACAATTTACTTGTTTTGTGTTTTGTGTTTTTTTATTTTTTAACAAAAGCTGCCCCGTGAGATAATGGAAAGGTGCGGTTGAAGTGCAAATGAATCTAAAGCTGTATATACTTATGGTCAGAACGTTGTAGCACAAGGTCTGTGTTATTTGGCCGCCAGTGGTAAACGCTAGTCTTGACGATCGAAAGTTATCGTTGGCAAAGCGACAGACATACGCGAGAAATAACAGTACATAGGAATATTCTCGGATATGACAACCACAACCGTATATGGGTGATTCTTTCAGAGAGCGAGTGGGAAGCTGCACATGGGGATACATTGACGAGAGACGGGCAGGTCTGTCCGAGTCGTAACAATAACATAGAACAAAGCCTTCAAAGTCCTTCCGGGATACACCTTTCGTTTTCAAAATTAGACCAAGAGAGGCGCTAAGACCTGGGCGCCGGAAGTTGAACAAGTTGTACGCCTTTTGTTTGTTTTTTCTCGGGACAGGGTCAGAGGACATCCCGTCATATGCCGATTAAGTTTCTGTTGAATGTCTATTCTAGTCTGATGACAGTGATCATGTACGCAACGCGGGGGAAAATGCGAGTGGCGGCGTTTGTTGTCGTACTATGTATAGTGTTCACCCGACAAGGAAAGGGCGATACCGGGGATGGCAAAGGATTCGAAAACCACAAGAAGGTAAGAGCGACTTCTTCAAGAGGAAATCCCACAAAGTATCAGGTGGAAAGTCGAACTCAGTACGACGCTTATGTTTCAACAACTGTCTTTGATATTTTATAAGCATTAAAGAATGCAGCTTGACTTCCTTGTAACTCATAAAATCACAGTGCGCCTGTTTTGACAGCTCGACGTGTTGATCGGGCAACAAACGCTGTACGACAGAGCAGTCACAGCTAATTGCGAGAGCAGACGTGCATGTAATATTTCGCAAACGTTGGCGAAAAATACCGTTGGAAGTTCTAAATCTAAACTGTCCATATTTTGATTTTTCGTTTATTGAATGTCCAGGGCTGTTAAAGATCGAGGAGACTATTAAAGACCGACTCCGCCACAGGGAAACGCACCCTTGGCTAAGACAATACGACAGAAAGGATATCGTACGTGTTTAAAAACATCGCAAATTCATCATTTTAAAGTTCTATATCCCTCAAGAATCGAAGTGCGCGACATTGGCCGGTTCTCCCTGAACTTCATAAAATGCGGCCATTTTAACAGGCAGTGCTTGGTTCCGTGTTGGCAATTTTCCAACTTCACGTTTCCTTCTTCTGCAGATAATCGATACGGAATATGACGGGTCTTTGGAGCTTTCACATCTGTCGGGTTCGAAGACGTTGCTAAGAAAGACCAGAGACGCCACGTGTGGTAAACACAAAGATACAAGTATTTTGTTTTCACTCCCTCTGTAACCCTTTCAGGCCTGACTTTCTACTAACTTTAGTACCGGAGCTACCTCTATATATGTTTAGGCCCGAGAGAGTTAAACAACATTTAATCTATCATCTAACGCGACTGTTGTTCTACGATATAGGTCACTCACCTAATTATGAAGTTAGATGAACAATAGCCGGCGTAGCTGTAACGTTTGATAATTTGTTCACTGTTTTGTTCAATAAAATAACAGTGTAGATTCGTCTCCTTGAAGTATATGGATACAAAAAGTATTATTTTTAGACTACAGTGGAAATAAGTCTTTGACTGTTCTGTGTCATCCCAACACTATGATTCTCGGCTTTTTCTGTAGTAGTATTTCTTTATATTTGGACATATTGTGCGGGATAGAGGGACTGTGAGTAAATCAAATCAAATCAAATCAAATTAAGGAAAGTTATATTCCCCCTCCCCCCGACATTTCGAACCCACTATACGTTCTGGGCTTGGGTTCGAATGGTTATAGCCAGTGCTAAGGGATTGAATATCCGATATGGTCTCAATGTTCGAGGACCTTGTCATTCTGGTCAACGTGCAATGTTTGTTGTTGTTGTTGTTGTTGTTGTTGTTGTTACTGTTGTTGTTGTTTCCGTGTTGTTGTTGTTGTTGTTGTTGTTGTTGTTCTTGAAAGAAGAATTCAAGTCCGGATCAAAATGTGGTTGTCAATAATAATATTAAACAGCCCTATGCCGGCTATGTTGAACACAAGGTTGCACACTGGACATTTCAAAATGATCTTGAGAGCAAGAAACCTTATTTTACAGACAAAAAATACTTCCCCTTTTTGAACGACTCGCGTATTATAGTTTAGCGTTGACAATCACCGCAGTACCCAAACGGTGAAGTACAACGGAAATAACAGTTTTCAATTTTTTGGGTTAAAAATAAACTATGCTATTTCATATTTCAGATTGTAAATCAGGAGGCCCCGTACCTTTTTTTATCTGTGAAGCAAATTACCCCAGGCTCAAAATAACCACTGCATTTTTAATTCAAAATGGCCGCCATTTACAAGAAAAGCCGTTATTCTTTGCACGTTCACGACAAGTTCACACGTTTCAGACAAGACAAGAATTCAAAGATTTAGAGAGTTCGAAAAGGTACATCGAGGCGCAGTATGCTTTTTAGCGCCGAAGTATTACTGAAGTCATTCTATAGTCACAGACACGCTGTCACACAGATATACAACTAAGTCGGGTTTTCAGGGACATCTCAGTGTTCTACCACACAGAACTCAATATATCACTCATGCACACATACACACACAGCTAGACACACAGACACACACTTCAAAGGTGAAATGAGAAGTCTAAACTTCGAAGTCTGTATTATTTTGAAAAGTATTGGAAATCGTATGTCATCTGCGGCTTTCGTATAATTCCCGATGAAATGTCCTTATGACAATAAAAAGTTTACGAAAAAGTTGATGGGTTCAGCTTTAAGGCTTGTCACTCTTTGATTGGCAAAACTAATAGAACAGCTAATAAAATTGTGCGGAAATTTGAGTAAGTGAATATACGATAAATTTCATTCTCTTTTCTGTCACAGAATGTGCATTATTGTCATAAACTTTTCGTTAAATTGTCGCTTCGATCAACGAAATGCTTCTAAGTCAGTGCAGTCTGTATATGTGTGAATACCACTTTATTGTTGACAACTGAATTTTAATCCGAACTAGAATCCATTCATTTACATATCATTCAGTATTTTACAAGCTTCGCTGCCTTTCTTCCTAAAGCAAAAATAATGATAACATCATCAAGTGTTACAGATTGGACATTAACATTTAATTAATTAATTAAGCATTTCATCATCATGATTTGTAGATCAAGGAACTCTGTTGAAGGTATACTGTCACCTGTTCTAATTTTGCCATAGTTACCATGGAAAGAGAAAATCTAACCAATCACAGATTTTAAGCGGGGGCCGTTTTTTAAAGACAGCGCCCCCACATGGGCATTTTGAATACTAAGGAACTCCCTTTGACCATATATGGACATATTTTAGATTACAGGTGACTGTATACCTTTAAAGAGACAAAACCTTTGGGGGGAGCAATCAAAATCGCAGCTCAACGAGATTTCTAATGACCTAAATACCCTTTTACTGTTTCAGGCGCCGCGAAAGTCCCCTCAAATCTCCCGGAAATAAAGGTTTACGAGTATTACGACTTTGACCATGATGGCGGTTGGTGGGAAACCACGCTGCGCTACTTTCAATTCTGGAGGGCAAAGGCAATTGAAGGAATCTTCGAGAAGGCAAGGACCGAGGCTGTTGCTGCATTCAAGACAAAAGGTAGATCTGTCAGAGAAAGGGAAAATATCACCCTGTATTTCTGTGGGGGAATATATGTATCGATTTTTCCTCCTGGATTTAAGTTAACACAGGGATGGTGGCCATTTTCAATTTCAAACATCGGCCCTTATGGTCAGTTGTTTCTGTGGTACTAAATTCGCACGGTGACCCTTAATTTTTATTATGGATTCTGAAAGAGAATGGTTGAAAGTTTCATTGAGGAGCGATAGATCAAAAGTGTAAGTCTTTCACTTTCGAGGCGCATACTACCTGTGAAAAGTCAAAGATAGACGACTGACATTTCGAGCCTAGATGCCTGCATAAGATTTACCAAGTTTTCTAAACGACATGATAGCATTTTACCGTAATTTTTAATACGTTTTTTTTCAAACCCTGACATTTATTTGTAAACGATGTAATTGTTTTATCACCGGAAGACCTAAATGCCGTTTGTCTTCCTTTGTGTTACATGCCTCGATGTGCGTGCAAATCAGCGCATTTATTTGAAAAGGAACATCCGGGGAGTTAGCGGGCCGGTGAACGATGTACTGACCGGTTTCCATGGTTACCCGGTCCAGTGAAGCCCTTCGACGTTTTTGATGTCAAAGTAAAATAGCCATGCTCGCACTGCTATTTTGACTTTCGTTAGAATCTGTTTGACACGATAATGGCAAAATTGTTTGAAAAATGCCCTGCATGTAACTAAATATCATATAGCATAACTGTGAAGAGGCATGTAATAAAAATATTTTCGCCTGAATACATGGGTTTATGTGCACTCGCAGCAGGAGACAATTTGCCCTCCTGGCGTCGGGCAAATTGTCACCTGCTCTCGGGCGCATAAACATTGCACCATGTACTCAGGCAATAATATATATATATTGCACTATCTCACTCGCCTCTGTTGCAGGTGAACAAGATGCATTTTGGTACGCCCTAGCCAGTTATAGAGTCGCCAGGGAGTACAGTTTCGACACGGCCAAACTGTTCGGCGATGCTCACGAGAGGGAGCGCTTTAAACCGTTGCCGGAAAGGTTGATGGCCCTGCACAACAGAGAAACTGGAAGGTGCCTAGCAGAGGATCTCGACAATGAAAAGAAACCTGACGTCGATGTTATCAAGGACGCGCTCACAAGCGGCAAGCTACAAGTTCATCTTGACAGCACATATAACGGTATGAAGGGACAATACCCCACGGACACTGCTATAGGAAGAATATGTACATATGTTCCGCGGTCACCCCTTTTTCCCCTCACGTAGATTCTTGCTTTAGGATATGTTGATGAAATGTTGACTTGACCTCTGTTTTTGCCTCAAGCACGATTTGAACCCATTGTTTCTTATGCCAATATTTGGGCAAAAATGTTGACTTTTGACGCACGTAGTTCGGACTATCCAGGATACACATTTAACCCCAAAAAGGGGGTAGGCCTACGGGTATAGGGGTGGGAATGATTGATTAGAGTGCCCCTGCGTGTTACGCCCAGTTTCTCATATAGATGATAAATTTTTTCAAATTGTAGTATATTGGGCTTTTTATTTGCTTATTTTGTTGTAATGTGATTTGGATTGGACTCCACGTTTTGAACGTTGTGCTACATTGGGAGAGGGGAGGGGGTGAAAAATACCGTAATAGCAAAAGGATAAAAGTACAGAAAGTCTCGAAAATAAAAATATGCAAAACATCCACAGGTTAAGATTTAATATTCCTAGGGGATAGATATTCAGATTCTGAAACTTTTACTTTGGATCAGCTCTGAATTTAAAAGGCAAAGCTTACAACAACAGTTGATAGTGGTAACACCAAACGAAAATTTATCTTATCGAGTATGTTATAACTTGCCCTCTGTTTTCAATCACAAAAATCCAATTACAATTTAGATTTAGGTATCATTGGAATTTCTTCGACGCGAAAGTACACAAAAAGCGCTGTCCATTGCAAGAGAGAGAGAGAGAGAGAGAGAGAGAGAGAGAGAGAGAGAGAGAGAGAGAGAGAGCGAGAGAGAGGAGAGAGGGGAGAGGGAGAGAGAGAGACAGGCAGACTGACAGACACAGACAGACAGACAGACAGACAGACAGACAGACAGACAGACAGACAGACAGACATAGTTTAAATTTACGGGCGGGGATAAACTCTTAGCCTATATAACGCGCTCGTTGCACTCGCGTTACGCCTCTCGTGACATCTTAGAATGATTAAAGCCTCCGCGATTCCAATCACCATTTCCGGTACTTTTCAGTCGTAAATTTACAAATTTATGTCGTTTTTACACCTCCAGTGAAATGGCCAGACTTCACGGCGTTGTGGTCTAGTTATCCCCTGTATGACAAGTACAGTTCGACCACGAAGCCTACATTAATCGAATACTGCAAGCTGTCGAAAGACCTGGAGGGCCAAAATTCGTGCGCAATAAGAGTGAGCCGTGCCCTGATTGCTACCGGTGAGTTCAAAGAAAAACGTATTCAATATATGTACTAGTTGATGGCAGTTTGTTGACTTGTTGTTGTTGTTGTTGTTGTGTTGTTGTTGTTGTTGTTGTTGTTGTTGAAGGTGTTGTGGTGGTGGTGGTGGCGGCGGCGGCGGTAGCTGAGAGAGAGAGACCACTGATGATTATAGAAAAAGTCTGATCGACGGACAGCCAAAATGTTAAAGAAACACGGAGACTGAAAATTTGGAATACATCTCTAAACATTTTATAAATTAGCAAATTATCTACACCCACAGAACATAGACTATACTTCAACCCGCACGGAGTGGACTGGGCAAGGTTTGTGAACGAAGACGGCGAAAGATACATCATAAGGGTGAGGGTGATGCGAGCGTACCTAGAGGGCACGAGGGGAGATGCTAAGATTACAGGAAGCACAGAGGACAACTTCATAGTAAGTCGCTTTTAACATGGCGAGACCGTGTATAAATTGGAATGCCAGGCGAGCTAGGGTCATGGCGAATGACAGACCTGTTCATCTCACTGTTTGATATGAGAGATATTTTGCAGGAGATGTTTGCTTACTCACTTGTCAAGGATTCTTTGAATTCGACTCATAAATCGGATATCCTGTTCATAATCATGTCGCTGGCCCAGTTCTTTTTTCTGATTCGCCCATCAATCAATACTCGACACAGAACATATCAAGTATCTATAGATGGTAAGGTTGAAGCGAGTTATGTTAAATAACCTCACCCTTTGAGCGCATTTCATTCAATTTTACGAACCAGTGGGCCTCGACAGGTACCGGATGGTCAATCAAATTAGCGGCGGAGTACAACTTTGTCAAAAACACATATCAGCTTAGTTTCAGTTTCAAAGTTTAAGTAAAAGGTTTGTAATTTCAAAAAAAAAATGTTATCGAAATTGTCGAAACACATGCGTCGCCAACTCTAAATAAATTTGACGACGAAAAAACATATTGTTAATATACAACCGTTTCGCCTGAGAAGATCCCTGTGTACATGGTTTGTGTATATTGGTAGGGTAGGAGTGAGAAGATTAGTGTTTTTACGTTGGTTACATACCATGTTTTTAAAGTTTAGGTTCAACATGTAAATGATCCATACGCATGTGTGTATAATTTCATCCGGCAAACTTTCGAGGCCCGATCACCACTGCCACAGAAAACTGAGCTGCAAAATCTACCTGCTTCTCGACTGATTAATAAAGTGGCCCTGTATAAAAAAAAAAAACAAAGAAAATAAATTACAGCAACATCGTACTGAAGATGAAATTTCAAACTTTCAAACCTGCAGACCTTATTGTAAACATCTTTCATTCATTATCAAAGTCTTGAGGGAAATATTGCAATACACTTTCACTTGAGTTCAAGAACCCTACAGAGTAGAACGAGTGATCTCAAGATGTCTTCTCTAGGTGGGACTTAACTATTTATGACCCAAAGTCGGATGACAATCTTACGTACTAAAATTAATCTCTCTCTCTCTCTCTCTCTCTCTCTCTCTCTCTCTCTCTCTCTCTCTCTCTCTCTCTCTCTCTCTCTCTCTCTCTCTCTCTCTCTCTCTCTCTCTCCAGGATAAGAAAGGAATCATCGTATTTGAAGGATGCAGCTTCAGCGACGCTACAGGCCACGTTGATCTGTGGAACGGTACAACCTGCGCTGGAGAATGTTATTTCCATAAATGCAACGATAACAGATTGTTTGAATTTTAGATACTGGACTTAAATTGCCAAGTCTGCGTTCCATGAAATCTCGCGAAAAGGACACCGGTCGTCAATTCAGCGCATGTGCCAATTTTTTGTGTACAGGTGTATTTTCTCCTAGTCTGGTACCCTACCTCGTTTCATTTCAACCTCTTGCTGTGCCTTGCTACAAAAAGCCCAGCTTTTGTAAGCGGCGCATGTTTCAATTTCTTATGTGCAGGTGTATTTCTTCAACAAAATACGGTGACAACAGCTGTAAATTGCATGAAATGTTAGAGTGTAAAACAATTCAGTATAAACTAATTTTCGTAGCTTTCGATCTTATGGAGTGTGACTTTATGCTGTTTGTGCGATCTTTGAGCAAACTTTTGGGTCCGAAATGAACGTTGCCCTCTAAGATTACGGATATATGCGTTTAATAGAGATTACGATCCGACTCGTCAAAAAATGCACGGGGTGACACTACTACGAAGGGTCACAACGTGAAATACAAAAACGAGTGTATTTGAAATGTCATGATGTAATTTGCTTTGTTTTGCTGTGTTTCAACAAGTACTGATTGCTTAAAAATTTCAACTCTCTTAAACTTTCGCTAATAAAAAAAGTAAGTTTTTAGCGAGTCAATTCGTCTCAAAGTTTTAATATCTCTTGTACTTTCAGCACTTCTGCACGTGACCGTGGGGGTAGTACTGGAGGATTGCCCAAAGGGAAAAACTCGGAGGGCGCGCTAAATCGCAGGTCGTTGCCAAATTCTATCGCAGTCGCACTAGCAAGGTGGGAAGATGTCCAAAGCAAAGTTAAAGAACGCCGAGTCAGATTTCATTGTGGAAATCGGTACTTGTCTGAGGGCGCCTTTTATGGTCAATAAATACCAATGTACCCTTGAATATAATGTTGAAGTGCACTTCAGCTGACAACGAACCCAGTATTTCTCATTCAGTCTTGCCAAATGTGTTTACACAATAGAATAGGAATATTCAACTGATGAAATGGCCGAACCAATGAATGAATCGTGATTTCACATTCTACATGTACATAGTCCAGTCCCGCAATGCTGAAGCACCCCAACCCCCTCCTTACGATTTTTCCCCGTCCATTAACAACAGTCACGGGGCAAAAGGTGTAATTAGGCATAACAAAAGTTGTAAAATTTCTTTATTACTGATAAATTTGTTTTTATGAACATCGTTGATCAAGAATATGATATTTGTGTCATTTAATACTTCTATAAGTACCCAACTGCACTGGAATCCTGTAGCAAAGATCCTCCTCGGAAATAGGTTCGTAGCCTTGCGCAGTAATATGTGGTCATACACGGTATTGCCTTCCCATTGTGTGACTGTGTACATAATTATAGATTTATTAATAGCATAAAGAATTTTACACAATTGTTATGACTCGGTACGCCTTCTACCGCTGTGCAACAGTGTGGTCCTTGATTTATGCATCATGTCTGAGGAAGAGCTCTTTGGACCGACAAAAATCAGGACTGCTATACCAAATTTTTTTCCGGAATCTCTGTGCTGACTTTTTATTCATGTTTATACAGGCAACAAATTGTTCAATGCGATTGACCAGGCCCATCAGCGGTGTTGCTTTGTAATGGTTATAGCGCCACCTATAGTACCTTTAAACATTACCGTCTTTTAAAGAACCGGAGGTAGGTGGCGTTTTCCTTGAATCAGGGAACTACGTGTTATGTGAGTGGTCTTCCAGTCTTTCATTGTATAGTGTGAATTCATGAATTGTCACCAAACGGAATCATAAAATTGTTAATTTAGGATTACGTCATTGTAGCTGATTTAGAAATCCGATTTGCGTGAGCATGAGAGAGAGAGAGAGAGAGAGAGAGAGAGAGAGAGAGAGAGAGAGAGAGAGAGAGAGAGAGAGAGAATCAATAACAGGCCAGCCTTTCGTTAAACTAGTCAAAAACTATGGGTCCTTTTGGAGGATCAAAGGTTACAAAAATAGCGGTAAAAATTACGAAACGACAAAAAAGGGGGCATTCACGGCGATTATACTTGATGTTAAACTTGCTCTTATGGTCTCTCTGATATCTTTCGCTTATTTATGTCATGGTTGATTTATTTAGCGAGACCAGGAATCACATATTTATCCTGATTTTTTTCATTAATTCAATAAATACTAAAAACCAATCGTTCTCACAGTAATATAAATGTAAGTATTGTTGTCTTAATGATCAAGTAAAATCGCAGATCATCGAAAAATGATATACGTTCTCTTCTTGCATTATCTACAGAACCTCATCTGTCATTCTATTTTAAGTTCTTTTCCTCTTACAATTTCTTAATTTATTTTCTACAGCACATCTTATTCTGCCAACTGATGATATGATGTGTCTTTCTGGTAGAATATCAAAATACCGTGGTTTTTTCATCACGTATGTTAGTATGCCACATTTACACAGGAACTTCAACAACTCTTGATATAAATAAAGACAATAGTCAACCACGCATTATATAATGACAACCAAAATGTTGCTGTAATATGCGTACTTGACATGTCCAGGCAATTTTCCCGCTATGATCTAATCTTTCAAGCATTTCTTTTACACTCTGTAATTTTTTCCATTTGAATCAATTTTAACCAATACTTGATACATTTTATAATACAAGTAACAAATACAGGTAGTCTGTCAAATTCCCCAAAGACTTCACATCTAGACATACTTGACCTTACACATACAGAGAATATTTTACCAGCTTTTTGTTGAACCCTTTCAATATTATCATACTGCTTATAACCCAACATTTCAGCTCCAAACGTCAAAATAGGAGTAATCATGGCATTTAATAATTTAAAATTCAATGACAAACTTTCACGAAGGCAGCTTTTTGATTGCCAAAGTATTGTAACTTTCAACCACGCTACAGTAAGATCAATCGGTCTCGTGACGTCATCCATAAAAGCGCGAACGACGGTTACCATGGAGACCATCTTTACTCTGCGTGCGCAAAGTCTTACTGCGTGTCGACCTATTTTTGATAACTGACATGAAATCTCCTAGTGGGCTATTCACCTTAGACTTATTCTGAAAATAGAAAATAGGCAAAACTGACGTGGAAGGGGGCTAGTAGAGTAATAGGTGGGAACATGATTGAGCGGGAATTCTGAGAGTCGCGAGGATAGACAAAATTCGAGACACTGGGACAGTGAAACGACAGCTAGACGAGAGCCGTGAACACGTCAGCGGTATCAGGCCAGAGAGAGGGCGCCAATATTCACTAGCAGAGCGTCAGATGTCGAACATAAAAAATACCGGGGAAGTGGGGATGGGCTGGGAGGAACGGTGAAAAGTGGTTATTGCTCAATTCTATCATCGTTGACTTTACAGATCCAAGATGTTTCAATGGCAAATGTCCAAGGTCTGTTTTTTATCTTCCATGATAGGAAAAAATTGTGTTCATCTTTACCAAGCCAGATTTATTTAACTTTATATCGTCCGAGTATTCAGATTATTTTAATCACTCCTCCTCCAACGGAAGCTCAAGACACAAGCTGCCAGGAGTCGGTATAACTTCTATCCGTTGGTATATTTTGCACAGTTGAAGAATTGGTACATGTGGTTAGGTTAGGGTGGTTAGCTCAGGCCTATATTTATATTTTGGCCAGATCTCAAAATGGGTCGACCCCCCCCCTCCCTCCGAATCATATTTCCTCCATCTCAATTCTTAAAAGGTTGATCCTATTTTGTGAGCGATTGTTCAGTTGGTTTATAGCAAGCGGACATGAACTTTGAACTCATTATCGGCGCGCGTTGGTCCAGTGACCTATCTTTGACGCACGTCGCACACCTGTTGAGTGTAAAGCCAACGAAGTTGGGGGAGTCATCTCTGATGAGAGATATACATTTAAAAGTACGGTTAATTGTAATAGTGGCAGTGTCACGATGCTTCAACAACGCATTCTCAATCCAGTAATTCAAGTAAGAGATCAGTGTGCGGGGTAGGGGGAGGGGGGTTTCGTAATTTGCTACAAGAAGGGGCTACTTTTCCAGTGCCTGTGAGGTATCTCCCCGAGCTCCGAGTCACAAATCGTCCATTTACTGACGTGAAGTTTTCGTGCCTGATGACCGAGCTGAAGACCGGTAATATCCCAGTCGATGTCGTTTTAGGTTTTCTGTCCATAACTATCTTCTCTCTGGCGCCATTTAATAAAGTTAATTTGTAGGTCAAGTACCACTGGTTTGATATAAACTTTAACCTCCGTACTCCTGACGTACGCGGGATACTAAATAGCCTTTTGGTTAGATCGACTCTTCGAGCACTGACCTACAAACCGACTAAATGCCGCCGTGATAGTAACGAACGTCCCTTGAATTTGGGTTCGTCGTCGGTTCACACGCGTGCGCGCGTATCGCACGTCACTGACGTCATCGTTATGTGATTTGCGAACGACATAGAGTTAAATATCCGTAAACGTACCGCCATGTCCCTCCGCGCGAAAGGACAGTGATGAATCGATACCTGATTTTGTTCAGTGACATGCCCGGTTACCTAAAGCTCACCAATATTCCAACAAAATCAGCAGCTGTCGCGTGATTTAAACTCAAAGTTTCTGAACAATACAGCTTTCCCTCCGTAGTGATCGGATCATCACATCTCGAGCCTCAGGAGATGATGCAAAGCTTAACACAAATACCTACATGTAAAAGTGTTTTAGTTTTGCTTTTGGGTAGGGAGGGGGATATACATGTATTCGCATGACTGGAAACTGGAAAAAGTGCGGGAATCTGCCCAGTCTATTCCATAGCCAACGTATTTTTGCCTTATGGCGAAGGCGCAAAACCCTCCGAAGGCAAAAATACCCCGACTAGGCAATAGACTAGAATCTGCCGTGCAACGACACGAAAGCACATGTATTCCGCCCACTCTGAAAAATATGAAGAATGTTGGAAGCCAAAATAAATTTTACATTTTGTCTGTCTTACCTTCCTGCTGAGGCAATTTATCCTGGGTCATCATTTCGTGGCTTGGAGAAGGTATAGCAGGAGTAAGGAGGTTTCTGAGGAAAATCGCGCTCATCACTTCATGATCATTTACGCCAGTGAAAATGTAAACGCAAAATTAAAAGCTTTTAGTTCTATTAGGCTGCCATATTAGCACATGTGATAAAAGGCAACACTTTTGAAGTGGCATTTGTAGTAGATTTTGAATTAGTCAGTTTAGTTCACGTGAGTCCCACGTGATAAAAGTTTGCATAAAATTGGATATATGTCATATTGTGAAAGAAATAGAATGTGCAACAAAGACACGGATACTATGACATAATAATTTTACTTTAATGATTGTACCCCTTATAAGAAATATTTTAAGCTGCCTATATAGTTAGTGGAGCTCCTTTTATACAGAAGTGAATTTTCTGGCTACACCTCGCCTGGCACGTCTGCCTCCAGCGTTGATATTCAGTGTCGACATTTTTGCCTTTCCGAAGAATTCCGAATTATATCGAGTACATGGGTAGACGTTAATACTTTTGCTATATACGTCCTCATGGTATTGCACGCCAGAAGCTCTTGTCTAGGAATGGTTCATTAAATCTTTCACAGGGGTGGTCAACAAAAAATTAATATAGAAATAACGGGCGTCGCGCTGACCATTAACATTTATTGTGGGCAAGGGCGAGAGGAAAGCCAAAAAATTAACGGGCGAGGCTTGCCGGGCCCGTTAATTTGGCTTTCCTCGAGCCCGCACCCACAAATAAACGTTAATGGTCAGAGCGGAGTCTGTTATTTCCATTATATTATCAGCGAACCCGAGAAAACCGTCAAAATTTGCAAAAATTTCTGGAGCGAACGACAACTGGGCCCCAGAAACTGAGCAATACGCGACGCACTGTCACGCGCGCTGTAAAAATTGGCAAATCCGGAGATGTTTTCAGAAAAAAGTATCTCAACTTGACCTACAAGTGCTCCATTTTATTTTGTGATTGATTATGATTTACGTTTGAGCTGTAAAGTTACGATACTTTGAGTTGTTAATCTTATTATACATATTCACGGCATGTAACAGACAATTAGGCCAAAGTAATTAAATTCTTTGTTTTGCGTCCCCACCCGCCTAGGTTTTTAAGGTTTTCATGAATAACACACACGGTATATTTGAATAGGAAATTTAGAACATAACCGCTTAGCTTTTCTGAACTAAAATTTTAATACCATTTTTATTTGCTGCAATCAAATATTATTGTGTTAATTTTCTTGTGTGTGTTTTTCAGCCGCTTAGACGCATACCTTTTCCCATTTTGAGTGGACGCCAAACAAAGAATTTAATTACTTGGCCTTACTGTGTATTTGTGGTCAGTCACGTGGTTCAGCTCGACCAATCAAAATGCGACGGGCAGGGCATGGTAATATAATGGGAAATATCGTGAAGAGCAAAACTGCTGAAACAAATGATTGAAAATTTGAACGAAAAGTTGCATGGCCACTTGTTGCGTATAGTCCGTGTGTAATTTACACATTGTCATATAATTTTTCGGGGCAGGGTCATCATATTCCTTATCTTGTCGAACGCCCACCAAACACTAATTATCACTTCCTGCCATTTCCAAATAAAATCCGTGTATCAAATTTCATTCCAATCCCATAAGCCATTCTTGAGATATCGGGCTAAGAGACACACTTACACACACATACATCGCTGTGACATTAACAAATCAGGGCTCAGCAAGAAAATGTTGGTAAAAGAGACACAAATGTTAATGTTACCTAAAAGTAAATCACGGGGAAAATTGAATTTTCTATTATTTACAAAACAAGAACTCACGGCGAAAGAATTACATACACCATCTGCGTCAAAATGAGTGACACTAACAACAGACTAATATTGCATTTAAACAAATTGAGTGTCCAAAATAATTTCACCAAAGATCAGTCTGACTCAATTTGAAATGGTAGTCATCAGCGCGCCCGAACTACAGTTTTTGCGATGATTGCTATGAGGTGGTGTTTTGCTTGTATTTTTCTCGGAGTGTTATTCTTTTTTCAAATCATTATGCTTTATATTGACCAACATCCCATGAAAATTCTGCTAGCTTTTTGCTACTATGATGTGATCATTGAATGCTGTCATACTAAAACCCCGAGTTACCAAATGGTTGTCCTGTGACAAGATTTCTCATAACAATACGCCTGTACCTTTTGTTTCAAAGTGTTGCACCCCCGTTTGTGAACAAGGTTATCGATCGGCATAAATGTGCGTTTCCTTGTTCCTTGACCTCAGACCCAAGTATATGAGACTAGTTCTCGGGTCGGCAAAAACTTTTCTTGAGTGACAACTGGAAGAGTTTTCGAAATCGCTTGAATAGATATACCTGTACAGGGCTTACAGACACCTAGCTACTGGGACTGCAAACGGCAAACGAAAGAAAGACTGGAAAATGAAGGGTGCTGTGTGTCTTGTGGTTTGTCTGTTTGGTGTCGTGTTGGTGGTGGCAACGGTGCCACAGGAAGGTAAACAAGGAAGTAATGAGACCAGTGATCGAAAAGGAAATGCACAGACAGACGAAGTCGCCCCTGAAAAGACTGGAACGGTGAGCTGTATTACTTTGCTCGTTTGAGCTCAGCAAAGAATTTTTTGCCAGAGTCCGCTTTACTGTATTGAATTCCTTGAAGCAAGTTAAGAAAAATTGGCGGCATAAATGATCGGCATAAGTGTGTGTTTCCTTGTTACTTGACCTCAGACGCAAGTGTATGAGACTAGTTCTCGGGTCGGCAAAACTTTTCTTGTGTGACCACCGGAGGCCGGAGTTTTCGAAATCGCTTGATTTAAACAAGGAGCGGAAGGTTTGGCGGCTGTAAGATTCGCTAAGTTCCGCAAAAGCACGGCTATCCTAGCCTGAAACTGTAAATTTTGCAAACCACGACGGTGAAAGTTGGAACAGTGTCGACGTCGGGGTACCTCAAACAGCAAGAAGGAGGAGGCCATAATTTCAACTTTGACATTCTACAGTGTGCAAAAAGGGTTTTACACCATTGCGTGCACAGCATGTTTGTTGTGGCATGGCTGACGGGGTAGGGGAGAGATTTGGAAATCTGCGCTACTACGTTTCGTGTATAAGTTTCCTAACATTTTGTTCCCTTTTAACAGAAGGACGTCGACAGTAACGAGGTTAAACTCAAGAACCGGAGATCGGCGCAAGAATTGCCCAGGGAGAAGAGGGATAATACCTGCGGTAAAGTCTATACTTAGCTACCTTCACAAATGTTTGATTGTTGTAAAGCCTTCTTTATTCAAATATCCCAAAAATTTCCGTCGTGTTAGGGTAAGAATAGTTTCGGCTCCTCTTTAATTCCTAGTGGTTTCATCAAATTAATTCGGCTTTTTCATGTTAGTTATTTACTAGGACCCATGGTAGATTACACCTTCCTTTCTAGATAGGATTTTCACCTAGTTATGTCTGTACATGGAGAAATCCTTTAACGAGAAATATACAAATAAATAAATAAACGAGTGGTTGTGTTTGGCTGCCGATCCATCCACATACAGGCAACTCTCCGGGCAAGTTTGTCTATTTTTGTCTTAGCATCATATTTTATTTAAAAACATCTTGTCAAGACTCCAAATATTTAATGCAACACTGGGGTCTATCATGAGACTAGCGACCTGTATATGGCAATCGTTCAAGGTATTGGTCACGTGGTAGTGTAAAATAACTTTTGTGGCAATCTGTCTCAAATCTGGACACCCGTTCGCCTCGACATGACTGGCTTACAACAACAATTGCAGCAGCAGGTTTTAGAACACTTCGAAAATGAAGTCATCGCCAAACCAGCCCGGGTTTTTACAATGAAGCAATACTGCTGTCTGATCTATGCCCCCGAAAGTTTTTAGACACTAAAACCAATTCCGTATGCATCTCTGTGCCACGGCGGTGTGCATCTCGCGGAAAGATATTCTATTTTTTAAAATTCCTCCGTTGTTTGCTGATCTCAAACTTATTTTGGATCGCTGACGAATAAAGCTTTCTCGTCTCTTTAGTACGAAAACGTAATTTTTACAACGGAGTTAACGTCTGTAACGCAGACCATTCAATCACTTCGGACTAAAGGCATGGGTAACTTTTAGCTAAATGCTTCCCTTTACATGACTGAACGATGGTGGCGCTTTATTTACATCTTGATATTGCAAAAATTGAATTGTAGTTATAACACTATCGCATTTGATTACAAAATTGAAATACGGTTACAAAACAAGTGACATTATCCTAGAAATAAGAAAATAACAAATAAAATGTAGTTTGGGTGACGGTTCAGGTGACGATGTGGCGCTGTCTCCTCCGTGAAGAGAACGCCTACTTACGTTCGATCGTTTTGTTACTTGTATTTAAACATTTAAATTGTCCACAAAATAGTTGTAAAAACAGTGCCTGTTGTTTGCGAAAGGAATTCTTACATTAAAGAGAATATTCTTCTTATAAATAGACAAATAGACAGATAGATGGACGGTGATGGATGGATGGGTAGTAGGCACACTTTGTAACAATTGGTGAATCATATATCTTTGCATCATAGAATGATTTTAATGCATAATGATAATGCTCCATGAAATCATTTACCATTTCAGATTTAGATCGTGTACCATCAGGCCTGACGGAAAGGAAAGCTTACAAGCATTTCAATTTTAAATTCTTCGATAAGCATATAAAAGATGAGATACTGAACATCCTTAACTCTGACATAGCGGTGGAAATCGGCAAAATTGCCGAAAATAGCAGGAAAGATGCTGTCGGTGCTTTTGATACAAAAGGTGAGGAAAAGAAATCGAGTTTTATTTAAAGACTTTTTCACAATCACAAGACTGAGACAGCACGATCAGAATTTACAAAAAGATTATGAATTAGTCCTATTTGTACTTCTTACAAAGCTTTTCCCTCTTCTCAATTTTAATAAGAGCATGATAAATTCTACTTGACTGACACGCATTTAAATTTTACATCAACTTCCATCCATTGCCTCAAACTGTTCTTTACAAGACTGCGTTATTTTTGCAATGATCGAGATCTATGTGTTCACTCTTTATTGAAGTTTTTACAAATATATAATATGATATAAATTCATTAATTCTACCATTTCTTCATAACTTGATATAGGAACACAGGACGCTTTTCGGTATGCTCTGACTAGCTACAGAGTCGCTGAGAAATATGGCTACAACACAGCGAAGGCATTTGGCGATGCTGACGAACGGACGCACTTTCGAGACTTGCCGACGAGGCTAATGGCCCTGCACAACAGAGAAGTCGGGAGATGTCTCCAAAAGAATCGCTCTACTCCAGAGAAGAGCGAAGTCGAAGTTATAAAGGATGCGCTGAAAAGCGGGAAATTGCAAGTCGTTCATGACACCAGCTATGACGGTATGAATGTGTAAACTGTCTCTTATCGAACAGACATATGCCGTTTACCCATGCTCCCAGCTTACGTCCATACATTGCGTATACCAATTATTTTAAAGACTGATAGTTCCCTATTCTCTCATTCTTTTAATAATATTCTCGCTGAAAATAACAAAAAATGACATGTCGACCACAAAATCCCCGAATCACGTATTGACGATATATGAGACCATGATTTCAGAGAGATTATCAAAAATTAGTCCTGGTGTCATAAAACGTGTTAAGGATGCAGATACTGAAGGCAGCAACAACAGAGACTAAGTTTCAATTTCTTCATCAGCAATTAAGATTTCCATCAATATCTGTGACACATAAGCCTAGTACCTGAAAATGTTATTTTCCCTACGGTACGAAGTCGCTGTTTTTTTCCGTGATTTCTTCTGTTTCTGGGTGTTTTGGTGACGTCACAATCTGCCTTCTCAAAATGCAACCCCAAGGTCGACTAATTTGATCATATAAGCTATAAATGTCAAATAAACCCTCAGAATAGCGTATTCCTGGTTTGTAGTTGGCAGTTGAATTGTACTTTGTTAGACAGTTACAGAAGCTGGTAACCAAATCGATATATACTTGTAATAATGTACAATGACACACTGATTTATAACCGCCATATCCAAACCTCTGAGCTTACGACATATTGATATTACCATGTAACACTATAGAAAAAAAAATATGCATTACTGAAGTGTGACTTTCTTTTTAGCAAATTATTTTCAATGAAACTGCCGGTTCATTTCAAAATCCGTCATATCTATATAAAGTTAATATTATGGTATCTTTTTTGTTTAAGCAAAATACCAAACATTATGCGAACAAGCCATATTCAGTAAAGTAATTGCCATGTTATTCCCATTTATACATACACATACATATACACATACATACATACATACGTACAGGTAGACAGCTGCAGTCCGGAATATATATATATATATATATATATATATATATATATATATATATATATATATATATATATATATATATTATATATATATATATATATATATAACAGTTACTTCAAGAGCAAAGTAATATCGGTTTCTTAAGTTTAATCACAGTCCCTCTATCCACAGGGACTGTGGTTTAATTTATGCATTCTGCAATCATCAGATAGATGTATATGTGATATATATATATATATATATATTATATATATATATATATATATATATATATATATATATATATATATATATATATATATATATATTTATATATATATATATATATAACACAAACATGAAAACAGAGCACAGGCCTCCACAAAGGCTTCCGCTTTTAGAACTGCTCATCCTGGCCTGTAAACACGAAGAAAGCTATTGCATTGACAAAGGTTCCCTTCAGCTAGACAGTTGTCCGTACATCACATTAAATATTTCTGATTTTGGAATAATCAAATCTCTTTTTTTATTATGTGTTTTGCAGTGAAATGGCCAAGTTTTCAGAAATGTGGTCAAACTATCCTAAATACTATACTATCAATTCTAGTCCAACCATCGTACAATTCTGCAAGCTTCCCTCAGACTTGGAGGGCAAAAATTCGTGCGCCATGAAACTCAGTAGATCACTGATCGCTTCTGGTGAGTTTGGTGCAATTTTTAAATTGAGAGAGAGAGAGAGAGAGAGAGAGAGAGAGAGATTCAAAACCTGCACAATTCAGACACCTTGTACCGTGTTAACTTCCTAGAGCTACAGATGAACTGGTAGCCTAACCGATCGTGGCATTGATAGGCGTTGTGTAGACGAACATACTTTTCGCTTGTTCTGGTATTGTAGACGTAGCATAGTGTTGCTCTGGAATGAGTAGAGGCGGCACACAATTAATCCCGTGCTGAAAACGGGCTTTACTCGGGACGAGACAGGCTTTCAGTGATAAAGAATAGTTGATGTCAGGTAATATCATCGGTTTGTGATCGATCTGTTGCTTCTGTTCTTAATTTCAACAGGCTTTGTTCTTATGCCTTCACGTTTCCAGATCGATATCACGTGTTTAACCTAACAATGACATTCATAGTGTCACAACAATAGATTTAAGTTTCTTTGACAAAAGAGTGAGCAAAACTTTAAAACCCTGATTTTTAGGTGCGCTAATCGCAGTACAGTCGTTCGCAACAACCATTCTGGTTTTGGGGACTATGTTTTTTGTGGTGTACTGTTCCGGTTGGGTGAGCCCGACTTGACGTTGCATGTTGACACAGAAGGATGATCGTCCCCTATACAACCGAGTTGAGTCAGGCTTATTAAGTCGCAAGGGATCGGGGGGGGGGGGGGGGGTGTCGGATGTAAGGTTAGACATTCTTTTTTCAAGTATTGTCACATACCAATTAAAGGGAAAAAGTCGACGTCGGAACTACACTCAAAGGTCGTACGGGACCCATGCGACCAATGTAAACACTGTATCCAAAGTACGATGGTGATTGATGAAAGTTAAAACATGTCTGTCATTATCTACATCGTAAATGTTGCAGCTATGATGATGAGGTACATCTAGATACCGTGCACGAAATACATTGTTTGTAAACAAGAAACTCGCACAGGCGCAGTTCCGACGACGGTTTCCCTTTTAGAGATGATTGCATGTGATATTAAACTCACTGGTCCTCGTCAAACATGAACTTCGTCGGCAATCGTTATATAAGTCAAAATTCATCTGCAGAAGTATTGAAACTGTCGTATTGAATAAGTACCCCAATTTTCATACTTTGACTCAACAAATGAAGCCCTTTAACTTTTACAGGACACCGGATCTATTTTGACCCTCATGGATCACAGTGGGGTGAATATTCCAACAGAGATGGCGATCGATATATCGTGAGAGTTAGAATGATGCGAGAATACTTGGAAAAGACCAGAGGTGCTGCAAAAACAACAGGAAGTAAAGAGGAAGACTTTAAGGCGAGCTTGTCGGTAATGCTCAGATTTGAAATTTAGTGACTGAGCCTGTGAAACTTCCGGGGGGGGCACTCCTTGGGGAAAGCTGGTATCCTTGAGTTTTCGTAGGTTTTCCTAGAGGATGTCGTGTGTTCTTCATCAAGGTCTCTGAAAAACAAGAGAAGAGAGGCGCTTTTCTCAAAACCTGGCCCGTGAGAGGATTAGATTATCTCAAAAAAATAAGAAATATTTTAAATGCTAACATGTCACCATGTACACTTTGTTTCCAAAGGTCATCAGCTTGCTACAGACTGTAATGGGGGTAACCAAGAGACTACACCGATGTATTTATATTGAAAACAGTCTCACTGCCCCTATACAACATTAACACGGCTGCAAGTGTATGGTAAATTACCTCTCCTAGATTTGTAAATTAGAATGTGGTTTGGTTTATTTTCTCCAATACTTTTCAAAATCAACGTGGATTTTTATTTGAAGTGCCGAAAAGGGGGTATCTTGAAATTTTGCGAATTACAAGGGTGAATACCCTGCCATCATCCGAGTGCCACAGCCGGAACCATTTCTGATTGCCGATATGAGAAATGGTCGTGATGGTTGTCCTTACAACAGGCTATTAACGACACCCTAAAGTAAGGTTACCCTACCCCTGATTGAGTAACCGTGCCTGAAGCAAGTACAGGTGGGCTACAACATGTAACTGTGTGGCCACAATATGCGTTTCAATATACTAATGGAGTGGCCGTGGATTGGCGTATTTCGATTAAATCAACGTCTGAATATTGGGAGTTAAGTTTCGAAGGAGCGACAACTACCACGGTTTGGTTGTGAATTACACTGACGAGACAGCTTGTGCATTTAAGACGCAAGATTCGTATTATCCTCGACATTCAAGACTCTCAATTTTCAGTACATTTTGATGAAGTTTATAAAAGTTCATGATGGCCAGTGTAACTTATATTATAAGCTTATAACAAGATTGGAACTATGTTTTTCAAAAGCTTGAAGTGAAAATAAAGTCGACATTTCTTTTACTTATAGTAAGCTTAGTCATGCAAAATTATGAAAATAGTTCCCGTCTTGTCATATCCATATGACCTACGAGTCCCTATCCCAATTCAAAATTTGAAATTATGGGTTTGATCAGGCCTTTAATATTGAGGAAAGTTTTGAAAGTAGTGTTTTGCATTTTTGAGATATTGTAAATCTTATAACTTTACATCTCTCTCTCTCTCTCTCTCTCTCTCTCTCTGACTCTCTCTCTCTTCTCTCTCTCTCTCTCTCTCTCTCTCTCTCTCTCTCTGCAGAATTCGAAGAAGGGAATCATCGTGTTTCAAGATTGCAATTTCTCAGACGCAACTGGTCATGTTGATTTATGGAATGGTTATAAATGCCGCGGAGATTGCTATTTCGACGACTGCAATAACATCAGGTTGTTTGAATTTGAATAAGCTTATGGTGTGCTTGGCCATGTCAGTGCGCGTTTCGTGACAGTTGATCTGACGTTATGAATTAAGGAGAAGAGTTTCGTCATCGGTTGACATAAAGCGGTGCCCAGTGTTTCATTAAATATACGAGAATTTTTGCGAGGAAAAGTTTGAGACCTTCAAAAAAGTTAATAATAGGAATAATTAGGAAAGTGTGTCTGCATGTGCCATGAGGCATTTTTCGTCCACTATAGGGGTATGAAATATGGCGGGGGGGGGGGGGGGGGCATTTCCACTTTAGAAAATCTACCAATAAATGGATGTCTTGAATGTCTAGTCTTTCTGTCATGTACTCAGTATTGGTTGTGGTGCCTTTTAGAAATGTACTTAACTATGTTTCCGATTTTGTAATTTTTAGCGCATTGTATTTTTACTTGGTTTACATTTTTTCTTATATTACGTATATTTTTGCATCCCTTTGTTGTGTCTAGAGTATTGTGACCAAGTACAACCCCCTCCCCCAAAAATTGTCCCTGCAATGATTCTGTGCGTTCGTTGTATCTTCAAAGCCTACTGAATCAGGATCTGCATGATGCCACCATGGTACCCTTGGGCATTTTAATATATTCAAGATGGCCACAAAGATGGCCGTCAAAACATATAAATGGTAATATCTAAGCTCTATGAGATGCTGTGAAAGTGATTTTTGTGCTTACAAGGGATGTTGAGTCGAAAATTTCATTGACAGACATGTGCATGAAAATTCAAGATGGCCGCAAATTCAATCAACGACGATTACTCTGCCCGTGGGGTAGAGTAACCGTGAATCACCTGGGCATGTTGATGTCTCTTAAGACAGGTTTGAAGGGTCGAGGAATTTAGATCTTTTGTTATGCAAACAGTAAGGGAGCGTTCAGTTATTAAGGTCGGGGTGAGGGAGAGGTCACCTTAAACTTGAAAACTGCAAGAAGGGGTCATGTATTTTTCAAAAAGCAAAGAGGGGGTCACTTAATTTTCATAAGTATCTGCCCGTCAAAAAGCAGTTTTGGTGTTCAAAAATATTCTAGGAAAAATGTTTCACTGCATGACTTCATTATCTGAAGTCATTTAACTCTAAATCTGAATAAAAGTATAATTATCTGTCACGTGAACATTTTGCCTTGGCAACTCTTAGGCTTGTCTTCTTGTAAATCGAGCTTACTGAGGGCAATGAACAATTCCTATTATTTACATATTAGAGATATAGCAAGTATTGTCAGGGAAAATGTTTAACAGTTACCAGTAGACTCTCATGAAAAGTGAAATATGATAGGTGAAATTTCAACATCACAATTGTTGTACACATCTGAACTTTCAAACACCCTATTTGAACCAAGTATCACTTGTCAAACACCTACAAAAGCAAAGATTTAGTTAGTTTAGTATTGTAAAAAATATTCATAGTTTTCTCATTACTCCAGTGTATCGTGAATCAACATTTTGGTGAAATTCCTAATCAAATTTCTTGTACACACATCACTTGTAACCACCCTAGCCTAATCAAGTTCATTCATATAAATTATTTAACATCCATAAATGTACATATATTGTTAGTTTCATATCTGAAAAAAATGTTTTTAGAGTAAAATTGTCATAGACTCCCATGTATATTGAATCAACATGTTCGGTGAAGTTCCAAAATCAATTTTTTGTTCACATACGAATTGTAACCACCCTATTCCAATCAAGCACATTTATGTCAATTATCAAACATCTATAAATGCATAGATATTGCTAGTTTGTATTGAAATAGTATTACATAGTTTACTCATAGTGAATCGACATTATCAATTAAATCCAAATGTCGAATTTTCGTACATACATGCACTATTTGCCTGCCACTGCAAGCAAAGTACATTTATATCTTCAAACATATGTAAATGTACAAATGTAGTTTTTTATGGGAAAATGTTAATAGTTTGCCCAATACACTCCCATGTATTATGATTTGGTATTTTAGGATGGAGCACTTTATCAGACACATTGTAATAACTGAACGCTCCCAAATATGGATACCAAATAGCCAAGATAGCATTGGCAGCCAAAATGGTTTCCACAACAAATATATCTTAACTTTAAGTGAATTTCAAAGAATGGTTGATTTCACTGTTTTTGATCAAGTTTAACAGATGTCGAGGAATTTGAAGCTTTTGATTTATAAAATCTAAACTTATTCGTGGAAATGCACAACGGACGCCAAAAATCCAAAATGGCAGAAGTAACACAAAGCATTTTTGAGACCTATTTCGGTGTCTTTTGTCAGGACTTATTGATCAAGGAATTTGTGTCTTGTTTTCTGAATTGTAAAATTGTCCATAAATATCCTAAATGAAGAAAGAATATGCCTTATTGCCGCCAAAATGGTTGCATTTGAAGCTTTGAAGATACAAAAACCACCAAAAACCATTGAGGAGTCAAATGTATTATCCAAAATATTAATGTCAGTCTTGTCACTTTGTCATTAAACACGATTTGCAAATATGATGATTTAAATGTTATGTATGTATGTATGTATGTATGTATGTATGTATGTAGGTAGGTAGGTAGGTAGGTAGGTAGGTAGGTAGGTAGGTAGGTAGGTAGGTAGGTAGGTTATAGGTAGGTAGGTAGGTAGGTAGGTACCTACCTACATACCTACCTAGCTGACGTCGTAACTGTGATAGCGCCAACTACGACAACTTTTATGCAAATCAATGGACAATACCAGTAGGTGGCGCTTTCCTCGAGAATCCAGGCCCTCCAAGTCACCAAGGTCTTCAATGGGCCTACTCCGAAATAAAATATCGGAATCTTACTACTGCTGCTTTATGTTCTACAGAAAAGGGATACACAAGTAAACTCGCGCACAGAAATACACATAAAGCATTCTATGTTTCTGTACATGGTTTCGTTGCATCTTGCCATTGACAATTGTTATGGTTTAGGCCTAATGTTTTAATTGTAAGCATATGTCGCCATAACATAGAGGCTTAGGACTACTCTCGATGTGAAGCTAATTTAGAAAGACTTTATTTATTTATTTATTTATTTATTTATTTATTTATTTATTTATTTATTTATTTATTCGGAAATCCTACGGGATCAAGTCCCATTTACAGGTTCCTCAAAAGCTCAAAAGAAAACGGTTAAAAAACACTGAACAAGACAGCACCAAACAGAAAGTATTTACAAAACTAAAATCAAGTGTAGGACACACACAGACAAAAAACAAAGCAAACAACACAACAAGAACAGTCATTAAAAAATAACTTGTCTAATGTCAGACTTAAATGAGTCATTAAAATATCAATATTACGATTATTATGAAACAATTCATTAAAATTACTCATACGTCTGTTAAGAGGATTAAAATTACTCATACATCTGTTATTACTTGTGTAATAAGACATCATAACTTACGACCACGCAAAAGAATGAGGTATCAGCCTGGTGATGTCACCTTGGAAACACTAACGACGGTTACTAGGGAGACCATCTCTCGCCCGCGTGCGCGCGAAGTTTTAAAACGTATCGACCTATTTTTATCGGGATTTTTAACTATCTGACCTGTGATTTTCACCGGCTGTTCACCTAACATCTGAAAATAGACAAATTTACGTGGAAGGGGCTAGCCCACAGGCGTTATATGGACCGAGTACTTTTAGCAGTTTTAGTGTAGAGTTAGGCTACGTTCCGACGTTCTGATACGTAGACTATCCATATGGATACGTATCAGAACGTCTGGATGTAGCCTACTAACTTTACACTAAAAGTACTCGGTCCACATTATACGCCTGTGCGTCAGCGGTATCGAGTCAGGGAGAGTCGATATTGATCAGAGTGATCAAATATACAGAATAAAAGATCTGGGAAGTTGGGAGGGGCTAGAAGAACGGTGAAGAGTGGTTTTTGCACTAGATCGCCGACTTTAAAGATCCAAGAAGTTTCAATAGCAATGTTTTTTTTTTTATCTTTTTATAAGATAAAGGAGCGTTAAGTTATTATTTCCAGGGGTGGGCCGGCCTTCTTGTGCATCAGTCGAAATAAGTGACATCCCCGTTGGCCCCAAAAATTGATGACCTCTTTTAAGATGACAAAAAATTCATGAACCTCCCCAATATTGCTTGATCCGATTTTGAATGATAACACTGGCCATACCGGTGCATAGATACAATATAACATCAGTGGAAAAGAGATTTTTCAAGATCCTGCTCTACTTCCAGATCTCGTATACACTGTATACTGTGTCTCGGAAGGTTCAAAAAATCTTCATCACTTCTGCTGCTGCAGATTTCATGGATTACAACATCAACATCCTCTTCCTCGGCAAAAATCCCTGCAGAGTATGATATATATATCTGCCACTATAATTACCGATTTACTTGTTCAATTCCTACGTTGTTGCCATATCACTCCAGTTGTTGCAATCTAACATATGGTCCATACACTTCTAAAGAATTTTTATATTTAAAATAAATGTGTGTTTTATTCTACTTTCTATTTCATTCTGTGTAAATCACCTGTATGTAAATTAAATATAGTTTTCCTCTTTAAATGTAATTTATTGTGTACTTCTCAACAAGCATTGAACCAAAATATTAACCTGCATGGTCATTCAGTGATTTTTCTTGGACCACGCATCCTGGTATTTCTGTTGATATACGTCTACCAGGTTGATTGAAAACTCTGTAACATGCTCAACCACATTTCCATCGGACCTCACTTCCAAGGGAAATTGTGCATTTTCACATATAGATGCATTTTTAGAGGGAAGTGTTGTATTTGGAATTCCCTTATCACTAAAAATGGTCAGGATATAGGGCAATGAAGGATTCAAATAGCCAGTTTACAGTAGGTACCCACCGCTCCTGGAGTAGGAGAAGCAAAGTGAGCTAAAAGTGCTTGATCTAGGACATGCACCTTAGTGGAATACTCTGGCCACAATACCATAATGCTACCTGAAGGCCGAGGATACTTAACCGTATAGTATGTACACATATTTTATATTTATTCTAAGAGTTATAATACATATGTCTTCCTTTAATTGCTTAGTGGCATAAAAACAAAGTCATTGAAACCTTTCGTTTATATTCCAGCCCTTGTATTTATTTATTCAGATAAGTTTTGTAATGCTAGTAGTGCTATACAACTGCACAAGGGGATCCTTTCAATGTATGCCAGGTTTCAGTTTAACATTTAGCTTGGACCTAATCATTGCCTTACCTCAGCAAAAGGCTGATGGGAATTGTTCATTTGCCCTCAGCGAGCCCAATTTACAAGAAGACAACCTTGTATAGAATTGCAAAGGCAAGAATGTTCATGTGACAGATAATACATATACTTTTATTCAGATTTACAGTGAAATGACTTCAGAGAATGAAATCATGCAGGGAATTATTTTATTTCCCAGAATATTTTTGAACACTGAAACTGCTTTTTGACGAGATGGATACTTATGAAAATCAAGTGACCCTCTCTGTGCTGTTTGAAAAATACATGACCCCTCTTTGCAGTTTTCAAATTTAAGGTGACACACCTCCCTGGATTTTGCCGGCCCACTCCCGACCTTAATAATCGAACACTCCCTACGAAAAAATCTTGTCAATCTTTACCAAGATGAATTAACTAGACTTTACATCCAGAACATCATAGAATGTTTTTAGATTAATGTACTCTCTTCTCGTCCAACGGCAAATGGCCAGGAGTTTTAGGTAACTTCCGATCCATTGGTGTATTTTGCGCAATAAAAGGATTACAATGTAGTACCGAAGGCCTACTTTAAAACGGGAAGAAAGTATCGTGCAGCGGCCGAACCCTCCCCTCCCCCCTAATTACATTTCTCCATCTCAATTCGCTATAAAGAGGTCATTCCATATTTGTGAGCGATAGTTCATTTCGGACATGAACTTTGACCCCATTATCTGCGCACGTAATAGTAGTCCAGTGACATATCTTTGACGCACACCTGTTGAGTGTAAAGCCCACGAAGTTTGGGGAGTCATCTCTGATGAGAGATATACATTTAAAAGTACGGTTAATTTTTTACACGACGGTAAGTTGTAATAGTGGCAGTGTCACGATTTTCAACCACGCATTCTCACTCAAGGAATTCAACTACTGCAGGGTGCGGGGTAGGGGAGGGGGTTTCGTAATTTGCTACAAGAAGGGGCTACTTTTCCAGTGCCTGTGAGGTATCTCCCCGAGCTCCGAGTCACAAATCGTCCATTTTACTGACGTGAAGTTTTCGTGCCTGATGACCGAGCTGAAGACCGGTATCCCAGTTGATGTCGTTTTAGGTTTTCTGTCCATAACTATCTTCTCTCTGGCGCCATTTAATAAAGTTAATTTGTAGGTCAAGTACCACTGGTTTGATATAAACTTTAACCTCCGTACTCCTGACGTACGCGGGACACTAAATAGCCTTTTGGTTAGATCGACTCTTCGAGCACTGACCTACAAACCGACTAAATGCCGCCGTGATAGGAAAGAACGTCCCTTGAATTTTGGGTTCGTCGTCGGTTCACACGCGTGCGCGCGTATCGCACGTCATCTCTATGTGATTTGCGAACGACATAGGGTTAAATATCCGTAAACGTACCGCCATGTCCCTCCACGCGGAAAGGACAGTGATGAACCGATACCTGATTTTATTGAGAGACATGCCCGGCATAATCCTAAAGCTCACCAATATTCCAACAAAAACAGCAGCTGTCGCGTGATTTAAACTCAAAGTTTCTGAGCAACACAGCTTCCCCTCTCCGCAGTGATCCGGTCATCACATCTCGAGCCTCAGGAGATGATGCAACAAGCTGAACACAAATACTTACATGTAAATGTGTTGTAGTATTGCTGTTGGGTAGGGAGGGGGATATACATGTATTCCTATGACTGGAAACTGGAAAAAGGGCGGGAATCTCCCCAGTCTATTCCCTAGCCAGCGTATTCTTGCCATATGGCGAAGGCGCAAAAACCTCCGACTTCAAGGCAAATATCGGCTAGCCAATAGACTAGAATCTGCCGTGCAACGCCATGAAAGCACACATGTATTCCGTCCACTCTGAAAAATATGGCTGTCTAGCCTTTCCTGCTGGGGCAAATTCTCCTGGGTCATCACTTCGTGGCTTGGAGAAGGTACAGCAGGAGTAAGGAGGTTTCTGAGGAAAATCGCTCATCACTTTTCATTTTCACAAGCGAAAATGTAAACGCAAAATTAACAACTTTGTGTATACCCTACTGTGTTCTCTTTTATTTCTTTTAAGCTGCCATAAGCACATGTGATAAAAGGCAACACTTTTGAAATGGCATTTGTAGTAGATTTTGAATTTGCCAGTTTAGTTCACGTTAGTCCCACGTTATATTGTTTAATTTAAAAACAGGTTTGCATAAAATTGGATATATGTCATATTGTGAAAGCAATAGAATGTGCCACAAAGACACGGACAATATGACATAATAATTTTACCCCTTATAAGAAATATTTTAAGCTGCCTATAGTTAGTGGAGCTCCTTTTCATACAGAAGTGAATTTTCTGGCTACACCTCGCCTGGCACGTCTGCCCCCCAGCGTTGATATTCACCGTCGACATTTTTTGCCTTTCCGAAGAATTCCGAATTATATCGAGTACATGGTAGACGTTAATACTTTTGCTATATACGTCCTCGTGGTATTGCACGCCAGAAGCCCTTGTCTAGGAATAGTCCATTAAATCTTTCACAGGGTGGTCAACAAAAAAAATTATGGGAAATATTTTGCAGAGCAAAAGCTGCTGAAACAAATGATTGGAAATTTGAACGAAAAGTTGCATGGCCACTTGTTGCATATAGTCCGTGTGTAATTTACACATTGTCTTCTGGAAGAGACTCTTTTCGGAATGTTTATTCTCCTCGGGGATAGATCATTCTGACTCTCAATTTACAATCACTTTTCGGATCTACCACTTGTGGGGTTTCATTTTTGATGCCCGTGAAGTAAATCATTTTTGGGAGAGACTAGAATTTTCACATAAGCTTACGAGCGAGGAAAACCGGGGTGAAAAGTTAATACAGTACATGGTTTCATATTATTTTTGTAGTGTCTTTCACAAGAAAGGTTAATTAAACCATAAAAATAACATTTTGAGAACAATATTAAAAATTTAATACTAGGTAATTTACAATTTATATTTAGCTTATTATTAACACTGTGTCATTTAATTTTTCGGGGCAGGGTCATCATATTCCTTATATTGTCGAAGGGGTTCGTCATTTTTGGGAGTGGATGCAGGCCCGGGCGATCTTTCATGTCCGAGTTGAAAACCAATAACAGGAATTTGCCACCCCTTCCGTATAACCTGAACGGTCCCTTATCTCTTATCGTTCTAAAACTTCTGTGCATCTTCAGGACTCAATCTGACCTAAACTCTTATGTAGTTGACGCACCGTGCCAAGTCCAACGAGGCAGACGACATATGAACATCTAAAATGTTTACAAAACCGCGTATTTCCCAACCTCGAGCAGAGGCATGTACGCGCATGCGTACACGAGGGGTCCATAGAAAAGTCAAAGATTATTAAATACTAAATCATAAAAGTCAATGTCTAGTTTCAACCATAGAGACTGTATCTAATATCGAAGTTTGGTGCATTACATTTTTATAGGCATGATCTCAACCTCCGCTATAAGCAATTACCTAAATATTATGAAACCCGAGAGGGATTCTCTGCACTGTGGCTTCTGAGATGTCCTCGATCATGCCAATGCAGGGTACACCCATGTCGAATATCGATTACATTTTATTATGGAGTTTCACATAATAGAAAAACAAAAACACGGACCCAAATGTCGGAGCTGTGAGCGTTTTATACTGCATGTACTATATGTAGGAAAAATGCTTGCTATTTGTTCATATTAAAGCATTTTATTCGTAATTAGGGATGTAGAAGTGCTGGCGGCTGTTGGAATGGGAATTTATGGAGTCCCTAGCCCTCTGTCCAACTTGAGATCATCCGCATCAACTTTTCTACTGGCCGTGTTCAGCAAAAATACAAAAGTGTTCGCAAGAAAGGCCAATTTGAATTTCCACCTTTGCCGGGCTCACCGCGCTGCCCGGTTTCACGTGCCGACGGTGATTGATGACGTTTCACTGTGAGTGACGCAAGCGTTTCGTAATCCATGCGCTACCACCATTGTCCCCGGCGTGGTATTGACTTCACTATGCCGACGGCTCCGTGATGACACTCCCAGAGGTCGTTCTGGTTTACTTATTATGTAATCGCGAATTTTACAACGGTCGACAGCCTGAAACAGCAAATCTTCTGCATTCCTGCCCGCGCACTCAACGAGTTCGTGTAGGCGTGCTCTTTGAACTCCCTCTCCACAGCCCTTTCCCACCAGTTCATGCGGGCGCTGTTCATAAATGTCAGCATGAACTACTTCGTGTCGCTCACAAAAATGAAAAAAGTAGGTTACCGAATACGCGTGTACACACTCAAAGGGGTCACAGCCTTGTTGTCCTTTTATAATTGTATGGTCCCCGCCCATGTTTGTATCGCTTCTAGCCATTCGTTGCTTTACAAAAACTCAAGCGTCATGTCGGACTTGAGACCAATTTCTGTCTCCTCATTTTTAGGTAATCTCTTTCGTTCAGTTTAAGTAATTATAAAAAATGTGGCCAGTTTCTTAAAGTATGTACGTAAAATTTCCACATTGTTCTTGGAATTCTGCCGAAAAGACGGTATGTCGCCATGGATTCCAACTGATATAAACCAATCAGGCACATCGTTATAAATAGCAGTGTCGTCGTTATTAGGTCAACGTGCTTGTATGCAAATAGCTTTGTAACGAAGGCACTAGACTAGTAGGCCAATGTCATTGAAAGGTCGGTGCACCGCGTCGCTCGTATTTTTTGCTGTTTCACCGTTCCGCACACAGGTTTCGAACTTCGGTGCGACTGGCAAGGGAATTTCTCACGGGGCGAAAGCTATTCCCCCGCTCGAACTAAACATTGACCGAGTTTCTCCGCAAGACCCAAACATAGCCGTTATATAGACGAGCGTTGTCCTTGCGTGCGTTAGTTCACCGAGTCGACGACCCACATAACTGGAGAAGTGGCATAGCGCTATAGCGCCGACTGCACAACTCAACCACCAGTAAATATTTCCCGATTTTCTTGGCTACTCACCTACATTTCACACTGTCTTGTTCGAGACGTTTGGGTTTGCGCCTAGAGTCATGGAGCACCCCCCATCAACAGTCGGTTAGTATTTTTTTAGTCACTTTCCAAGGTTTTCTAATTTTTATTGATCAATATTTGTTGTATGTGATAATGTTGAACGACAGCGCGGCGGAGGCTGGGCGCCCGCTGATTCATCGGTTGGTCTTGTTGTTCTGGAGCCGAGAATACTTCTTTGTGTGTAATACTCGAATCACTTTTTGAAGTCTTGTCGATATTTAAAAAACATTCTGTATAAAAAAAACAACCAGATTTGTTTCCCAGCCGTTCGTTTACTAAAACCTTCGTAAATATTAATTGTACGTGTTACTAACTGGTCGTTTCAGAATAAACTGAAACCACGGTCTAAAAGTAACCGAGCCTGAAACTTTCCCAATTTTACGTGTACATTTTTGTGAAAAAAAAGCGTTCTGTTATATTCAGCTCGCTGGTGTTGAGAAGGAGTCTGCAGTATAGCGTTGACTTATTCAATCATATTATCATTGCACAATTTGTACACTTTCACTGGAAGTTCAAATGGGATTCTATTCCACGTTGATAAATTCAAGGTAGAAGGTAGCCCGTCTGTATATAGACTCATTTTTGATACCCCTCCTGTACAGCTTTCTGTTTGCATCAGTCGCTTGCGACTAATTCCTTGGGAATTTGTCGTAAACAGATTCATTATATGGTGAAAAACCATTATGCTGCTGGCGGTAGCTTTTCATTGGCGCATATTTGGACGATGTTAAACTTCCGCAGCGTGTGTGAATGGGCCAATATATTGTCAAAGGAGAGAGCCGACTTTCGATGTTTAGTTTTGTTTTTCCGTTAAAATTAAATCGGTAACGAACTCTATGTATATCTTTTATTCGTTGGTGCTTGTGATATCAATCTGTGAATGAACCTCTTGGGAACATATTCTGAATATTTAGCTTCGACTAGACCAGAGAACCCGCCAAGCGAGCACGACGTGCGGACGTGGCGTGCAGCCAAAATCCGTCCATTATTTTGTTGTCGCAAACAGGCTCAAACATGAACGCCTTTCGCGCTCTAACTTCCCGTGCTAAAACAGGTATCTGCGCTAAGCTGATTTTATTTGCAAAGTTGCCGTCCCCTGCGTTAATTGTTTCGGCATCTTTCATCTCCCTGATCTCCGCTTCGGAAAAATGTTCACCTTTCAAATAGACCTATAGTGAGCGCGAATAATTGTCCATAGCCAGATTGCGAGGTGATCTGGACTCGGGAGTCGGCGAATTTCCTCACTTTTATTTGTAAAATAAAATATTTTCATGTTCTCACTTTTACGGATTCGATAACCGGAATTTCTGGGAAGCACCTATTTTTCAAAGTTGGTGGACAGTTGCGTACAATAACTCAACGACTGGCAAATTAAAATTTATGAAACCGAAACGAGTACGTTCGTGCGCTGCAGTGTGTGCAATTTTGTCTGGATTGGAAGGAATTACCGCTGCCCCCTGTTTCGAGTCTGACGGTGATTTTCCTGGCTTTGAAATTAAGAATTAGGGCGGCATTAACGCGAAAAGAGTCGAAAACCGAAATCTTGTAGGGCATATTTCCTCTCCGTTTTGGTACAAAGTGCGTGAAACGTTGATCACGGCACATACACGCGCACAAGTAATGATCTCCTGAACTTTCGCACCTGCGCGGTGCGTGTTATAGACCCACGACTCAAAAATAGCAAAAATTGCTCGTTCAACTGAAGTTGGAGAACTCGTTTCAAAATTTGTTCCCCTGACTGCTGCCATCAACAACTGAAGTGAAAATATTGTGCACATGTTTAAGGTCTCAAAGTTATTTATATAATTTGGTCACGGTCGATAATTGACGCCGATAAACTTCTCGAGTTGCCGACGTCTGCACGACAATGGATTCCATCCGTTCTGGTAGACGAACTTTTAAGCGCATTTTTTTTAACGAGTGTGTATATTTTTGTTATTTGACCGTGAGCATCTTTTAAAGGGACCGCTCTCAAAATTTTCTCATGGAGGCAGCAAAGAGCCGTAAAATCTTCGATTTCCTAAATGATATTTTGCCATTTTTAGCTCCCATAGCCATATGTATATATGGCAATGGAAGCTATTCTTATAGGCTAGGGAAATGTATGTATGTCTGTATGTCTGTATGTCTGTGTGTCTGTATGTCTGTATGTCTGTATGTCTGTCCGTCAACATCAAAAACTCCAAAACCGCTGCACATTTCATCTTGATATTTGGTGTGTACATGGATGATGGGCTGTAGATGAGATTTTGTTCAAATGAAGTTGTCATTGCCAAAAATATGCAAATTAGTGCTAAAAAAGGCGTTTTTGGTAAAAAATCTCCTTCTTCATAACCGCTGGTCAGACAGCTTTGATATTTGGTATACAGATCCCTAGGGATAACCAAACTTGGATTTGTTCAAATTGTGATGAAATATGCAAATCTGTATTTTTAAGGAATTTTTTGTCATTTTTGGTCAAAAATTTATTTCATCAAAACCGCTCGTCTGACAGCTTTGATATTTGGTATACAGGTTCCTACAGATAAACTTAATATGATATATAGAATTTATGATGAAATCTGCAATTTTGTATTTTTGGTGCAATTTTTGCCGTTTTTGGTCAAAAAATGTGTTTCTCAAAAACTACTTGTCTGATGCCTTTGATATGTGGTATACAGGTTCCTAGGGGTTCTCTTAGTGTGATATAGTGAAATTTGATGAAATCTTCAATTTTTGTATTTTTGAGTCAATTTTTGCCGTTTTTGGTCAAAATATTTGTTTCTCAAAAGTTAGTCATGTTATAGCTTTGATATTTGGTATACATTTTTATACATAATTATGATGAAATCATCAATTTTGTATTTTTGCAGCTAATTTTGCCATTTTAGGTCAGGCCATCCTGCAATGATCAATGTTAAAGAGTCCTGGCAGATTTTGAAAAAAATCCAAACAAATGTCAATAAAAAAATCAGCCACAGAAGGTTTGTCAAAAAGAAAAGGTGGGATAGTGGGAAAAAAGAATGTACAATGTATCGGATAAAAAAGATAATGTTCCTCATCAATCTTCCAGACAACCCCCTTTTATCAAATGGTACACCCCTGATGTATTTTTGTGTGCAATTAACCATGCAGTGTATTTTAGTTTAAGATGTCAATCAAGTTAGGTAAGGATTTGAAAGGAATAGTCAAGTTCACCGCAGTTAAATTTCTTAACTTTATCTCTTGTGTCATCATCCTTGTGTAATTGGTTAAGTTTGTATGTTGCTCCAGATGTGGATGCACCAGCTGTTCTGGAAGAAAACAATGTTTACTTTCCCTGTAGGGTTTCTGAGTTGATGATTATATGTTGAAATCTCTCCACGTATCTGGTGCACGGGCAAAATGTAAATACTGGTTGCATGTTATGTATTTCAGTCTATGTCAAATATTGTAAATGAAAAATCATGAACAGTTTGCTGTGTGCTTGTAAAAGATAACATGTTTGTCAATACATTTTAAAACTGCCTTGCAGTTTGATTGTCTTAAAAATTATCACAGAAGTAGAAAACGAAAAGAAACTAATCAAATTGCTGTAACATATTCACCCTCAGTGTCTGTAGGCCTATACAACTATTTTATCATTACATTCAGCTTTTTGTTATATTTGATATTGCTGGTTTTTAAATTATGTAAATAATAACACTATATGAAAATTTGTTTTCCAGATTTCCAGTATGACGGGCAAAACATTCTGTGTCGTGTATGTGGCGACAAGGCATCTGGGTTCCACTATGGCGTCCATTCATGCGAAGGCTGTAAAGTGAGTCGAAATTTAGATTTTTTGAATTAGAAGCACAATTTTTTTTCAGAGAATTTAATGCATAGATGTAACTATTCCATCAGTAGGCTAAGGCAGTGAAAAAGGTTTTTCTACTCAGAAATATCAACCTTCAGAGGTATCATAAGTCCATCTCTGTAACTTCTTCTTTGATTCCATTTTTCAGCCTTTTTCGAAAATATTTTTGTAGTACAGAGCTCAAATTGTGCCATCAAAAAGTCACAAATAGCCCTTGTATTAACGCGCCATAGGTTTTGAAAGCAAACCTAATGTTTGTTGGGATGTTTTATTCATGTGACATTGTTGTGTACAGCTCCAAGGGCTGTTCAGAGATGGGCCAGCAACGCCCTTGACCCAAGGCAACGAGTGTAATTTCCCCATTGCCATCTTACATTTCTTCTCATTCTTGATCGAGGTGTACTCAACAGTGCATAAGCAATCGGCCTGGGATGTTTTTTTTATTTTGATTTTTTGTGGTAAAGTCAGAGTGAAGGCAAGTATTTAGTGACAAATGAAAATTTGACTCGCCTTTGGCCATGGTTATCAGAGCGACTATGTCCTGTTTTCCAAACACTTTACTGTAAATGTATCAATATTTAGATGGATGTCTATGAGCTGCATGTATTTGTATGTGAAGAAGTATGAATTTTTGTGTGTGCAATTACAATAAGCAAGCTCAACTTTAAACACTGTAAAAGTCATTCATTTTTAACACTCCATTGTTGTGTAAGGAAACATATACGCCATTAATTCATGTGATTTGTATCAGTCAAGCTGTTAAATTTTGTTTGACTAATCTTGTTTGCGGGAAAAAATGATCAGTTTGTTTTTTGACAAAGGAACAAAATTGCAAGCAGTCAAGGTAAGTGAATCAGAGTTTGAAAATCGCAGGACGAAGATGGCGACAAGACAGTGAAGATGACACTGAACGTTAATTATCTTTATACCCCTCTCATCTGCTGGAACCCGAGGGAGGAATATGTTGAACTTTTCATCTGTCCTGAACATCCTCTTTGTAATCTTTGCAACATTTTGTTCTGTAGCTTTGGAACAAATCTTAAACTACAATCCTAAAGTGTATTATTTTTTCACTTCTATGTTATTTCTGTTCACATGTATACATGAAAGAAGACACTTCTAGATTTTTCTCTCTTTATTATAAACAAGGCAGGGGTGAGTAAATCCATCGGTCTGAAGTCAGTGATCTTATTTCCTTGCTAAGACCGATAGGTTTATTATCTGCTTGTTCCTTGGACCAGCAAATACAAGTTCAATTGTATGAAAAAATATTTAACATATGTAGGACTTCTAAACTTATATATGGGACTGCCAAATATATTCCTGGCAACCACCATATAGTCAATTATACACTTGTACAGCCCAGCAAAGTTTCTGTTCTGTGAGTGTTTGTGAGTTTTATGTGGGTTTTTGCATTTTGTGTATTCAAGATGTACACATACATGTGATTTCCCCAGTCTGTAGTTCCTGTACAAAACTGCTCTATCATGGCGTAGAGGGGTTGACCAAGCTCAGTTGCAGGGGCTGTGAAGTGAAACAGGAAAACACGCCATTCTATTGCTTTTGACATTAGGGACCGACAGGGTAAGCCTAGCTTGGGGGTCAGCTTATGCTTTAGCAGGATCGAGTTGTTGAGTCAGACTTCGAATACTACTGGTGACCTATAAAACTGACTCGAGTCGTGTGAGGTTCTGATTGGCCTGGGAAAAAATCCAAGCTGAGATACTATAGATGGTTTGAATGTGCCTTATTAAGATTTTCAACTGAACTTTGGTTTCCGCTTGAATCAGACTGATTGTAATTCTGTTCACAAGGTACTGAATTTCCAGGACAGTCAAGTTTTTGTTTTAAACTGTTGCCCATGGTATACAATGGACTGATTTACCTATAATAGAGAAGTTAATTTCTCTTTGAATTTAAAGTATATACCTAATTACCTTCTGATAGTTTTAGATGGTTGATGACAGACTGAGTTGTTCTTATCGGCTATAAACCATTTACTCTAAATTTGATCGTGTGAGTAACAAATGCAAGTTCTGTGTTGGAAGTCTTCACAGTATAAGCCCCGCTTGTGTATTAACCTTTTCAAATCAGAGAGTAGTTCGTGCCTATATTGCTTTCAGTTTGTCGGATGAACCCATGCACAGGAAAAAAAGGGGTGAAAGCTTTAATGGTGGATTCAGTGTGCAAGTCTCAGCATGTCTGTGACAGTTTGCATGTTTGAAATATCACCTTTACCAGACTGTCAGACACTCATGTAAACTTTCCGAGCAAGATTCAAAGTAATTAAACAAACGTGACATAAAATCCCTTCGGTACTTTTTCTTCAAAATATTGTTTTTAAACAATTCATAATCGATCAGCTTCATATTTATTGCAGCAGCTTTTTTATTTCGTATTTGTTTTCTCATACAAGATGTAATTGGATGAGAGACAAGAGTGAACACTTACTGCCCAGGTGTATAATGAAAAAAATCAACGGGCAATTGTGGTGTGTGAAATGTTTAACAAACCAATGTTTCTAATTCTAGTAATGAGTCATCTGGTGTCTTGTCATGACTAATTTTTGCCAAACCGCAAGGGGTCTGCTGTTGGAAAATGGTTAACAAAACCCGCCAACATTCTACCATCTGAAAGAGTGATAGGACCTCAGTAACACCTACCAGCTATTTAAATTTTCACTCAACAGAATCAAATGCTATAGCAACAAGGGTGTTAAAGACAAAATACAGTTTTGAACAGACCTTCAGAAAAGAAAGAAACTGCTTAAAAATTTTTAAAAACTTTGCGATAGTTTTTTAGAGTCATCCTGCCTACCTAAAATCAACAAGTGAAAACAATTGTCTCATGTTAACACAGAGGCCGGTAGCCATTTTGAATTTCAAACACACCCGTATGATTTGCAATTATTTGTGTACATTTACAAATGTATGCTGTGATTCCCTGATGTAGTGGTTAGTTTTTAAAAGAAGTGGCTCCGAGTGATATTTTGAGCTAAATACATTACTAAGTATAACTGTCTAAAGCCAGTCATTAAAACTGGGTGTGTTGAATGCCGTAAATGACCTAATAGTCAGTTAACTATGAGAGAGGAGACAATTGTTTTGGGTTTTTTTTGTAGTTAATATTGGAACACTCAGATGTGGCTATATTAAGTGCATTTAGGAATGTATGCTCATCTATACTACATGTTGCTTTGTGAAGTGCCATCTTAATGCCATACTTGTGAAATATTTTTTGTCCTGTCTGGTTTAAGGTAGAAGGCACCTCGGGGACAGATACTCAGACTCCCAAATTTTTACAACTCATTTCTGATCTGCCACTTTTTGGGACTCATTTTAAAGCTCAGGGAGTGAGAAACATCGTCACCCTCTTCGTTTTAGGAAAATCGAGAATTTTATTTTTCCCAATGGAGTTAACACAGGGATGATGGCCATTTTGAATTTCAAATATTGATAACTGTTGAGTAATTTGTTTCTCTTATACCAAACTTTGCAGTGTGACCCCTGATTTTTATTTTCAATTCCACAAGAGACTGTTGAAAGTTTAAGGAAAGTTTGAGCCAAAGTCTAAGCCTGTCTTACACTTTCACATTCTACATCTACCGAGCGCCCAACTTACAGAGTTCTCTGACCCCCAGTGTTTCGTGTAACATGAAGTCAATAAAATAGCAAGAATGATGATGATGAAACACACCTACGCACACTACCTGCATCCCTGGTCTGTTCAGAATACAAGGCATTGTCTGCAAACAGTGCTGGGTAAATACCACGGGGTCAACAACTCCCAACTACCCAGCCCTAATTGATCTGTGTGAATGCACTGCAAGTCTGCACCACCTTTTGAAAAACCAACACCAGAATAATAATAAGTGCTGTGATCTGACATACAGTGGCCATTTTTTTCTATCTCTCTCGATAGCACAGACAGTTGTATTTTCCAACTTATTTATTTTGAATTGCATATAGCTGTGTCCCTTTAAAAGTCTTTAAATCTAGAAACACAAATACACAATTCATGGAGTTCGAAAGCAAGCTGAAATTCACATGATTGGCAGCAGTAGGCAAAGGGTGTAAAAGTTGGCCCCGGAATTGTTATTCTTCAACAAATAGGAAGTCGCTCAACGGCTGTGTTTTCACATCGTTTCCAAACTTTGCCCTTTCTGTGAATATTTCATCCGGAACATAATAATGGAACATTAAGGCAGTAGCCGGAAAATGGGGAAGCTGTGACATGTATGTCAGAATTCATGATAACATTTATGCACAGTTCCCAAGATACTTTTAAACATGAAAGTGAAAATAAAAAAAACGCACGGTAATTATGTGCTCCAACCAACCAATAAGTTGCAAATTATTTAGCTTTTTTTCTCATGCAAATTTTGATGTTTCTTGATGTTATCCTGGTAATTTCAATTTATCTGTTTATTTGCTAGGTCAGAGACAAAAAGGCATTTCAAATTCAAGCAAAATGTTGTCTATGGTTCTAGTGTTCCTGTGAAGAATTCTTCCGAATCGTAAAACATTAAATGCAGACTACCAACTATGAGGATAGAAAAAGTTTAATAAATATGGGCATTCTTTCAGTTTCAGACCCATGTTATAATGACAGGCAAGGCTAAGTCTGAACAATGACCGTTTTACAGTGTTGTCATTGTTCCAGTCAATAGTTGAAATATTACTTGGTCGGTACAAACTTTGAGACAATCAATTTATTTTTGCTTGTTTAACCCCTTGACTACCAAGGCCAATGTATTCCTATATACCAGGGCCCTTATGGAAATATTGATACAATCTTAGGTGTGGTCATTGCATGAACACTGCTTAGAGTAAAAATTAAGTAAGTACCAACAAACCATATATTTTCTGAATCAGCATGAAATTTCCCACTTTTTCATACATAAGTTTTGTATATCCAGGTCACGTGACTGATCACATGACACATCATGTGGCCAGAGTTGGCAAAGAATATGAATATTTGAAGCATCAGGACGTGTTTTGAATCCATAAAATGATGCAAATTTGAATACAGTTGCAATTTTCATGGCATTTTCTTTACATATATGTAATAATAACTACCCTTTACTTTATTTATAGATGTTATCATGTACTTATTTGGGATTTTTCTCACAAAAGGCAGAGTAAATGAACCACAAACATCAGCATCTGACATGATTCTGTATTTGAAAATCAACACATTTTATATTTGTAAACACCTGCTTTACGTCTTCCTTGCAGAAACATGCATCTAAAATGGTTATGATTTATCAAAAAATAATTCACAATATTTAAAAATACATTTTAGGGAACAACATATCACATGACCAAACACATGACCAGTCATGTGACCAGTCATATTGATAATATGGCTGCTATAAAATTTCACTGGCTTATAGTAAAAAATTGTATTTCCTCTAGTTTCATTCACGAATATTGCTGTTAATAGAACATATTCACATATATATCATTTGTTTACAATAAATAAACATTTCATTTCATTAAAAAAAAAAACCATAAACATCTTGGCGATCGTCCGTACTTCTGAAAACTGTAAACAATCAACGCGACGCTTCTGTGATCAGCCTGACCTTTCAGGGTCGAGGTCATGGGTCACGACATTTGCTTCCGGATTTTGGCCATACTCGGACGTACGGGGGCGCAATCACATTCAGGCCAGATCGGAATACATCAGTGTTAGTCGCGCTGCGTGCTGACGCCAAAATTACGGGATTTTTAGCGACAAAAACGAAGCAAATACGCCTATTTAACTGTGCCGGATATTTCCGGCACTCAAGGTATATGGTAATTCAATATGGCGCCGGATATATCCGGTGCCATAGGTAGTCAAGGGGTTAATAATTATTTAAAAATATCGTTTACAGAATATAAAATGTGGATATTTCATTCCTGGTCTAGATGTTTGTATGGAAAGACAGACATATTATTGAAGAACTTCAGCTTGAGAAATATCACAGAAAGCAAATAGATATTTGCATTTTGAGGAAGGTACATGTATACTTGCAGATATCAGATTATTGTTTGATAAGTACAGAGCAAACAGGACACTTGGCCATGTTCTGCTTTTTTTGGGGGGGGGGGAAGATGCTGGAAATCCCTTGACTGATTATAACTGATAAAGATGTTGAATCTGAGTAACCAAAAAGAAAACAACCAGAGACAGCAGTGCCATGCTTGATCTGTAAACAAATTATGTAATCAAATGTCTGGGCTAAAAGTCTGGTGGATGTCAAACCCAGACCCATAACATAAATGATTCACAAGAGGTATAAAAAAAACGAAACCCAAAAAATTTTGGTATCTTCCATTTTCAGTAGATAGCTTACAATAGATTTTAACATGCATAATTTCTCTTCACTTTTTGAAAAAAGATTTATAAGTTTAGGCAAGTTTACTCCTGACTGTAGTAGTATTTTTTACATTTTTACATTTTATTTTTTTACATTTTTGCCTGAGTTGTAAAGGGCCCATGTTGGTGTCTATGGAACAGAACAGCACCTTTGTTTGTCCGATTGGCATTCCAGATTCCTCAAGCTTGGCTGTTCTCATGGAAACAAAGCAGTTGCGTAGGTTAGGGCATTTATTGTTTTGTCGGGTGGGGTTGAAAAATGTCCACAAAGGAAGTTTTGGTCATGAGCCTAATGACCACACTGAAAGAGTACACCTTCAGGGGATTCAATCATGAAGCGGTTTTGTTTTGAATCTGCCAATATATATTGAATTTCAAGCTCCGTAGATTCTCTATTCCCCTGACAGTATAACAAAGAGATTTTTAACAGATGACGTCAGTGCAGTGGGAGTTGACCTGACTAGCATTTAAACCAATCACGTGATCTGGCAAGTAACCAATCACATGTTATAAGTGAAGAGTCACATGACCAAACAAGCGACCAATCAGATGAAGCAGGACCCCAAGCTGGCACAATGGAGACATGGTGTTTCTGTAAAGCTGCTGCATCTCCAAATGTAATCTTCAGCTTTTATAATTTCATCAAACAATTTTGCTGTAACTTTGTTTTTAACAGGTGTCAGTAGGGAAAAATAAGCATTATAGCACAGTGTTGAGGTTCGCTACTTTTTCATCAAAAGACAATGCTCAACATGAGCCACTTTGTTATTTATATTTTTTTTTATTTTTCTAAAGGGCGTGGAAATGTACAAGGCTTTTGTGCAATTACCACTGAAAAAACAGGTTTCTAGGTCCGTTGCAATGGCCTGAAAGAACACGTGTTAGATCGGGACATGGTGACATGTTTGTGACTTGCTCTTTAACACACCTGAAGGGGTTTGAAACCGCACAAGGTCATCGACATTGTTAGTTAAGTAGGCTACGAATGCACTTTCACCTAAAATAAATACACTTTGTCTGTGTTTGTCTGGTTGTGAGTTGCAAGTATTAAAAAAAGAAACCATGGCAAAACAATGAAGAAAGGCCATTTTTTCGAAAAAAACATATCCTTGATAATCTACTGGCTTCAGTGTTTTCAACTCATTTCACCTAATTGTGAGTTAAGTTTCACCAAGGACTCTTTCAAGGATAAATTTCCTTGACAAAGACTGTGCCTGTTAGAGGTTTGAAATAAGATTTGATGTACAACTTGGATTGGTTCTCAGAGGTGATTTAGAAATTGCATATCCTGTGAATGAAATATTGCAAATTGACACAGATTTCTTTCCATATCCCCTTCCCGACCTCCTCAACCAACCCCCCACCCCCCACAACAACATCAAATTTGAATTTTAATACCATCACTACCATTGGTATACATTATCAGTCACGGTATGTTTTTGTACTAGCCATTGAAGTGAAAAATGTTGAGTGTCCTTGTCTTGGGTCAAAACTTCAAAGGTGCCAAGACTCATGGTCATACATTTAACTTCAAATCCTTTTCAATGTCATTTTCCTGAAGGCCCTGAACATGACAAGCTTAATTCCATTCTTTTTTTTCAATGCATGTTTTTTCCAATTTAAAAAAACAGCCAAACTACTCAGAGTCTGTAATTTCTAATTGTATGAAATGTTGTTGGACAATGAATGGAAATTTGAATTGCGCAATTTAGTCAAAATACTGGCAGACAAAAAGTAAAAGCTAGAATAATGGATTTTTCCAGTACCAAATGTTTAGTAGGACGGTGATATGAAACATCATATAGTAAAACTTGGGGTTGAATCCTGGGATAAGTGAACTCAACACTGGAAATTCCATTTTTGAATTTCCACTGTGGATTTTTCCAATTAGGAACATTTCAATAGCGGAATTTCCAATTTGGAATTGTGCTATAATACTCCATGTTTAATGAGAGAGACTACTGTGCCTGCTGCCATTTTGTGTTAACGCTTTGAGTGCTGTAATTTTTTTCCCACAATTTTTGTACAACATTTTACAAATTGTATGAATATTTCTGTAATTTTGTTGATAATTTTGGACCAAATGGATATCACATTTAATTTGCTAAAGATTTTTATCAAAATTTTGGCAGAAATCTGAAAGAAACTGACTCGGGCATATGATTTAAAGGCAACAAAAAATTGACTTTGGTGTGCAAAGGTTTCATCAACCGAGGTGGTGCCTTTCAATCAGACAATTGCGTGTTGTCAACACATTTCAACACCCTCGTGAGGTCATTGGCATCTTCATTTCTCAACAGGCAACAGGGAGACATTTGCATTCTGTTAAATCCGCACATTAATAAGAAAATTTATCGAGCAAAAATTCAATTTATGATTTTTTTCCAGTAAAACATGAGTGCAATGATAAATTGGAAGGACCTAAAGCGTTGATGTATGTGCCTATATTGTGCAAACATTTACTAGATAGTGAATAATGTATCAGTAAAATTCCAAGGACAACTGTAATTAATACGCCAAATCTGATCTGTTGTAGGTGGGTAACTCAGGTCGCTTGCATGTGTAATTTTTGACCTTTTGATGCTGTAGCAAATTGAGTGACGAAGGTCAGGAATTCATCTGAAGGTATACAGGAAACTGAAATCTGATTTGATCATAATATTAAATTTTAAAAAAGAAAAAAATTCAAATGAATTACTCATGCTGTTAATTTGTTATAAAGTATAAAACTAAGTAACCTTGAACTTCTGCACGGTACAGAAGCTGTTCATTTATCATTATCAGCGGTGTCAGTGACAGGAGTCATCGAACCAGAAAAGATACTTTCTTCACAAATGGAAAGAATGCCAATTGCATCTCAACGGAAGAATTGTGCATCTTGCACTGTTCATATCAGCAGATAATATCAAAACATAAAATTTTTTAGAATTAGATGTGGTATTATGTGATTGCATTTTCCTTCAGGATTTGGGATTGAAAACTAAGCAGTCAATTTCTCAGGGAGCTCATTTTTCTCAAATATCAAACAATTGGGTGGACAAAATTTCACAAAATTTGGATTTAATTATGTGAGCAATTGTACATGTTCTGTATTTGTTTTAATTCCAATGCATGCATGTATTCAGACAAATAAACATAAACAAGTACTAGGAATCAGTTTACATTAAGTGACTGGAAGGCTCATATTGAAAGAAATTGTGAAATTCACATGGCAACAGAATGGCTGAGTATCGGGGTCACAGTACTCGATATCACTCACCTTGAGCCCTCAATGACTGTTCAGCTCTCATGAATATGCATGAGTACTGCCCGCCACCTGCATGAGCTTTAACTGCCATGATAGATACAGAACATCTGTCTCTGTGATATTCATATACCACGAGGTCTACAGTTCATCTGTGTCCATAACTGATCCTCAGGGATTAGCAGTTGTCATGACAATAAAACTTTGGAAGTGTGGAGATTCCTTCAAGTCAGTTTGAAGGATTCTGACTCTGTGTCTGGCATAAATGAATAAATAAAACAATTAAGTCAAAATTATAAAAAAGTGCATCCATATTATTGTAGTGATTGCCTTGTATCAATTTCATATCTTATTTAATGAATTTCATAATAAAAGTGTATGAAATGGCCATTGGGATCGTTACTTGACCTTTTTTAATCTACAAAGAAAATTTTACGTCACCCGCTCAGTGGCAACTTTATCACTGGAAGTGTCAGAATAGCAGGTCAATTCATTTCCTGTACGTGGCATAAAATCAGAAAAACTACTGAACCTGTAAAGAGTGACATTGTTGATTTAGTTTTCAGGTTTGACAAATTGGAGGGAGGGGCTAGGGGTTCAAACAACAGATAGCAATGCTGTTGTATGTTCCTCCGTGACTACCCTATCCCTACCCCTTTCACTGTAAGTGTAAAGTGCCAACTTCACTTTGCCTTTGTTTGTTCGTCAAAACTCGTACAAGTGTGTCAATGTCCTCGTTGTGGCATATCGTACTTGGCACGCGGTGACTTCATTGTTCCACCCATCAGTGTCAAGTAACACAAACCCTTGTAACTGCTTTGGCTCTGCGTTCATGCAGTGTGTACCAAAAAAAACCCAAATTTCATTTGAAAAAAATAAACAAAGAAACCCATGGATATTGCTTGATTTCACACCACAGTTAAAACATCAATTTCTTATTTGGTTACCGTCAATATACCTCTGCAGTCGAATACATTATTGATTTTTAACTTATTTTTAGGTCAATTTTCCAGCTATTGCTTAACCTAGTTTCTTTATTCTCTACAGTGGCTGCCAGTATGCACGCAAAGGACGACAGTTTTTTTAAGGCATGAAGGTGTTCTCTTTTCATGATACCAGCTCACCTAATTGACTCAGCTAGTTTCACCTGACGTACAGGCTATTTAATATGTTTTTGCTCAGCTATAATAGTTCTATTCATTTTTGGTTTACAGAAAAAAAAAGCTGCGTCACTGATGAGACTTCAGATGGCAAGATGTTTTTAAAACTATATCTGTGTTCGAATTATGATTTATGTCCACATTATTCATGTCAGCATAACTGGGTCATTGTCTACGAGTCCTCCACACTCTGGCAAAGTTTTGTCGTGGCTTACGTGATCAATTGGGTTAATATTGCATACCTGGTGCTCCGGATTTATCTTAAATAAATATGCCCCGTACCCAGTATATAGGGCAGTCTCCGACAACGATAACTGTATATTGATCCGTACATACAGTAGTTACATCCTGGACACATACCGGATGCTAATAATATCTGTCAGGATATTAGTTTTTCACCCCACCATTCAAGTATCGCTGCACACAATTTTTAGCTTCATGCTACCATTAAGGTGAATTCTTGGATCGATCATTAGTAAAAAATCATATGATAAAGTTTATTTGTTTACTACATTGGTCCCAATACTCTTTTCTCAAACAATTACCCTTGTCAAATTTTCTAAATCTGTTACACCAAGTATGATACTCTATACAAAGCTGACCTTTGAACCACAAGCGTGAGTTCAATAATTCAAACTGAATATGCAAATTAACAAAAGGTCACATGGCATCTGTGGCCATTGAGAGAATATTAAATCTCTCAAGGCAGGAACGGAAACAGCCATTGATTGAGAGACTATTAAAATCTATCAACGGTAGGAACAAACTTTGAGTCACCTTTTCCGTGATCAAAGTTTGGCCAGCTCTATCGTTTTGACTAAACTCAAAAGCCAAAGTTGTATTACTCATACGACAAAGATGAAGTGATTTGTCCAAATATTTCAATGCTGTAATCAGAATTTGAAATACTTGGGGGGGGGGGGGAAGTCGAATCATATGATTCACTATCAGTACATCTATGTGTTATAATTATTCCAAACTCCTTTAAAGGGAAAAAGTGAAATTTGATAGAACTCAATTTTCTGAGAAAAAATCTACCTACTGACGCTGCGTCAAACTCCCTTCTTTATTCTATGGAACTCAGGGCTATCATAAATTAATTTGTCTTCCTACAAAAAACAATTTCTATCACACCAACATAAATTTCTTTTGTTCAAGAGCTTTTGTTTTCTTGAGTTGTTTACTGTGTTTGTCTTTAAAAAGGAGGGAAAGAGCTCCCTTTCTTAGCATTTTGTCTTCCAAGGAGATTGCTTCGAGAAATGTGCATGCCCTTAATAAACAGCTGTTCAATTCATGCAATCAGCCAATACTGTTACAGGCAGAGAGATTTTATCCATAATGATCCAAAGCAAATGCACTCATTTTGTCTTTAAATTATTTCACATTGCCTTGAAAAAATTCCAGAAAAATGTTCATACCAAAATTTGTCCGTTAAACAATGAATTTGAGTGTTCTCTTTTTTGTCCTTGGTGTATTTTAGAGGAGTCGTATTTTTTGTAAAAATAGCCTGACCGAGCCTCCTAAGCCTTGAGTGAAGCTTTGATTTGATTTTAACCTTGTCCATGAATGATTGAATAGGTTTATGGAATGTTTTTAAATGTGTGCGTCAAGTTCTGTCATGTGGAAAGCATGCATGCCAGCTAGGCCATATATGTCTCCAATGCAAATATTACATCAGCTTCATTGCTGAATATATTTTCATCTATCATAGCATTTCAAAGATCAGGCTATGTATCTGGTCCAAAAAGCCTGTA